>NC_092062.1:29843391-29913391 GCF_039877785.1 Chaetodon trifascialis | reverse complement strand
GTTCTCCACATGAGAACATATCCGCTTCATGCTCGTTCAGCGAGCTTAGCCTAGCTTAGCACGGAGCCTGGAAGCAGCGGCTAACAGCTGGCGGAGCTCCAGCAGAAAGGACGTGTTTGTGTGTGTGTTAAACAAACAGACTCCATGTTGATCAGCGGGCCTGTGAGGTGTTCCTCACGCTAAGCTAAGCCTGACTCAGGATCTGTTCTTAAACCTAACCGCTTACTCTTGCAAAGGAAGTGAATAATTTCCCCAAAAGTTTAATTTTCCCTTTAATGATGCTAACAACATGTGTGGATGTGTGTCATGTTGAGGCTGCAGTGACCATCTCAGCCTCCGGGGGCGCCGGCGGGACTGTGAATGATCAGCCATGTTTGTTCTCTGATGCGTCCTCATCCACCCTCTCCCGCTCTACCACTTTGTCCCTTTCGTTTCTGCATCTATCTGCTGCTCTAATAGCTTATTGACAGCCAATCAGCAGTAGCCTGAGGCGAGACCGTGCACCAATCACCAAGTAGGACAAGGTCATCGCATCCGGACCGCAGCAACACGCAACACATGACATGCTACATGCATCCAGCGTGGAGCTATTTTTAATTAGCTCGTTTGGACCAGTTTGAACGATTCGAGTGAAAGGAAACCAGTTTTTTGCTGGTTTGATCTTCAGTGATCAGTTTTTTATCACTGAGACTCACAAACATTCACAGCCGAGGTTTTTCATTGTTTCAGCAACATTTACAGTGATTATATTCAAAGCAAAGCAGGCCTGAGCTCCTCATTCAAACACTGTTGAATCAGAAAAACAAGATTCAGCCCATTTTTATTCTACACTCTGTTTGAAGTCCAAAAACAACACCTGTCGAGCTCACCTGGTCGCACGGTGTGTCTCATTTCTTTCATCTTTGATGGGTTTTAAGGGCAGATTCATGCTGAAACTGAAAGAGAGCCATGCTAACTTTCCCCTCTGATTCTAGTCTTTATGCTAAGCTAGGCTAACACTCTCGCCCTCACAAAGACTAATGAATGTTTCTGTAAAAGCTTTAAATCAGTGAAGAATAATATGATTTTCTGTCTGTACTAAACCACAAACTGGACTAATTTCTTCTTTTATAATGTCTGTATACTTAAAATGTGTACTTTTAGTGTACTGTGGATATCAGCATGTAGTTCACACACAGATGTACTTCGTGGTGGGTGGAGGACACAGTCTGTGAGGTGGAAAGTCGGGAATCAACCCTGTGAGCTTTTTATGGCACGTTTCCCTTCACGCTGAGGGCTGGATGGTAAAATGAGGTGTGAAACTGCAGAGTGAGGTGCTGTGACCGCATAAAACCACCTGATCCTCTCACACACACACACACACAGATAAAGACACGAGGCGGTGCAGATGCGTCCCACAGAGCCCCCGACAGGAAACACACCTGGTTAACAAACACACGCTCAGCTCCTCTCACAGAGCCCAGCACACACACGTCTCACCTGCTGCGCTCACGTCCAGCCTCTCTCACATGTCATACGTGTGCAGTGGATCATGTGATCGTAACTTATGCTGTCTGTCCAACACACATACACGCGCATGCACGCACGCACGCACGCACGCACGCACACACACACACACACACACACACACACGGCCAAGTGTCAGATCTCCAGAAGCCTTCATCTGTGTTAATTAATGACAGTCTGGAGCCGACATCAGAGGACACACACACACACACACACACACACACACACACACACACACACACACACACACACACAGACACACACACTGCAGGGTCTCCTGTGATACCCTGAGTAGAGCAAAGTGATGATCAAGGCTGTGGCCCGTGTGTGTGTGTGTGTGTGTGTGTGTGTATGTGTGTGTGTGTGTGCGTGTGTGTGTGCGTGTGTGTGTGTGTGTGTGTGTGTGTGGTGTGACGACGGCCGCACACACTTCTTCCATCCTTATATTCTCCAGCTGTGCTCTCGCTCCTGTTTCCATTCGGCAGCTCTTCGTTTGACCTTTAACCCCCCACCTCTGACCCTGGTCACATGACCTCAGCTGTCCTGACACTGGGGGCCTCCGCACAGTTGAAGCTGCCTCTGCTTTTGCCATAATGTAATTCAGCTTGTTCGTGTTCGGCCAATCAGACATTCTGGAAAGTCGTGGAGTGAAAGCAGAAATTCGTCGCTCGTCATAACGAGGATCCTCTGGCACCGTTTTAAAGCTCTGAGGTGTTTTTAAGCGGCCTGTCTGGACTGGATTCCCTCTGTTTGCTCTGAACCATCAGGAACAATGGGAGCTCCTCTTTTTCTGCGTCCTATCAAACGAATTCACGGGAGGATTTCAGTGTCCAGCGATGGTGGAAATGCGGCTGAGCCAAGAAGTCCTGGCAGTATCAGTGTTTTTGATGTCGTTATATAAGAACATTTTAATATTATCAGCAAACAAAAGTTTGGGAACCTTAATCCTCAAATAGCAGCATGGGTGAACTTCCTAAAACCCAGCGGAGCTGCGGCGCCAGCAGAGATTCTGTTTCATCGAACGCACCAATCAGCACAGATTCAGTGAACTGAGAGACACTTAATCTGTGAGAAAGATGCTGAACTCAAACACAACTGAAACATATGGATTCAGTAGGTGGTTTGCAGTCACTGGGCTAGTTTAGATGAAGTAATGAGAGAAAGGTGCAAACAGAAAATCAGATCATATGTTGGCTGTGACTCTTAAGTGATGAAGAGGAGTGATTTTACAACTGAACTGAAGGTCTTGCTGCTGTTGAGTCAGCAGATAAAACAACGAGCTGCTCGTTCAGACGTCGCTCTGCTCGAAAAACAGATGAGAGCAGAAAAAAGTTTGGAGGAAAACAACTTTCTTGTTAGCGTTGGGTCCAGACCTTGATATCAAAGGATGACTGTCGTTTGTTTTTTCTGGGTGCGTAGCTTTTATTGACCAAGCAGCAAAATTTCATTGACTTGACCATAAATGGCGGCAAACATCAGAAAATCACTTCCTGTCCTCCATCTGCAGTTCGCGCCACAACAAAAGAGTGATGTAACGTCTGCAAACAACCTCCTGATCTTGTTTTGTGTTGCATTTCCTAAAAAGTTTGATTGTCTCTCCAAGGTTTTATGACATATCTTTATTTATATGCTGTGACACAAACCCCACCAGAGACATCTACTAGCTGTGTGCAGGCGTTTGACAGTGTGCACCACCTCTGATGGAGACGGCCTTGCTGTTGTTAAAGCCTCAGATCTCGTCCTGCCTCAGCTGTCGTTGAGCTTAAAGTTGCCTGATGCTCGGACATTAACAGCATCTCTGATGGTGGATCAGGCCCCAGAGTTCACTGTAAACTTTCCTCTTGAAGCTCCTTCTGTCCAGTGAATTTGTGATATAAGTCATCCAGGTGGAGGCCGGGCAGCTGATGTTAAGGCTAATGTTGAGGACTGAGTGGACGGACGTGCTGATGCTTTCAGTCTGCCGTGGAGGCCTGATGTCTCTCAGCACTTGTGGAGCGGCGTCAGATGTTTTTCCTCCTCAGAAATTGAGAGTGAACAGTGAGCGATGAGGACAGGACGTGTCCAGATGCAGCTCCACGCTGAGGACAGGGATTATATAACAGCAGCGAACAGAGACGTCGTTTCTCTCTGCTTTAGTCGAGCTGTTCTTCTCGCTGTCCTGCTCCGACACACACTGATAATGCAAACTGACTCCCTCCTCTCGTCTCTCTGCTGAGGGATGAAGAAGAATCTGCAGACTTTACTTCTCCTTCAGTAGCTGAACAACATCCATCAGAAACAACCTCCGCCCGCATCCAACCGACTGTTAACGCACGCCAGCGCAGCCACAAACAAACAGCGACCCAGCTGTGCACATGTTTGCTGACATGTATGAGAAATATTACACATCTGCTTTCTGCATGTAAACCCCTCCTCCCCAGCACACACACACACACACACACACACACACACACACACACCCTCAGGGCTGTTACACATCATCGTGTCTGTTCATGTGTGTGTTGACGTGTCCTCGCTAATTGTGTCCCATCACACTCTGCTGCTGCTGTTCTCTTACAGCTGAGGGAGGATGGATGGATGGACGGATGGATGGATGGATGGATGGATGGATGGATGGATGGATGGATGGATGGATGGATGGATGGATGATGGATGGATGGTGTGTGGCTGCAGACTTTTCAGGCCAGATTTTCCGGCTGGAGCTGCAGTTTGTGTTGCGTCTGTGAGGATCGAATAACAGGAAGTGAAAGTGATTTACTGAAATATGAAACTGCATCATTGAACCTACAGCACAGAGCTCAGACGACGTCACTGCATTATAATCATTATGCATTAAAGGTCATTTCAATTTCTGTTTGTAGCCTAATCTAAAGCATCATTTATTAGTTGATTTATATTTTGCATTAATATTCAGAATCTGCAAAATAATGACTGACTAATAAATGTAGGTTTAAAAATGTAGCACAGCAGAAGTATGAAACAGTTTAAAATAGTGAAGTACAAGTATCTCAAAATTGCTCTGACAGACAGTACTTGAGGTACTTGAGTAAATGTACTTAGTTACTTTACGTGTTGACTGAGGGCTCAATCTGCACACTTCTTTCTTACGATCAGACTCGTCCGTCTCCTCCACCCGCCGGATGAATAATCTGAGATTACAACCACACATTTATGGAATAAACACGTTGACCGTCTCTTGTCCGTCTCTGCTCAAAGTTTCTGAGGACGATGGACTCATCGGAGCTCATGTGAGACTTCCAGCCGAGAACAAAATGGACTGAGTGGTTTGCAGAGCGGCGACATGTCAGTCTCATCCAGCAGCGGTTTGTGACCTTCACTGATGCCTGCGGCGTGAAGAATCACGTTAACAACCTTAACTTCTCCAGAGTGCCGGCCTGTCACTCAATCTCCACCGTGACTCTCCTCCCGCGCCTCCCCTCTTCCTCTTCCTCCTCTCCCTCGGGCTCTGATCCGTCGCCCCGGGGAGGTCGTCTCTGCGGGTGAAAGGACGGACAGAAAGATGACTCTCGACTCGCTTCCTTCGCTTGCAGTCAAGGTCGCGGTGCCGATTGAAGAAGCGTCCTCCGTTCGTCTCCTCAGGCCAGATAAGCTCTTCAGGGGGATCAGAGGCCAGAGTCAGGGGGGAGATGGTGATCCCTGTCCTCCAAAGTACCCCTCCCACCACCGCTGCCACCATGTCCCCGAGCATCAGGGAACTTCACACTTTGCCTGGAACTCTTAAAATGTTCTTAGTATTCTCTGTCCTCTGAATAATACACTGTCATGTAAGCTTGTCTGTCCGTCCTTCTGCAGCTTGTCCTCATCCAAGTTAACGAGGACCAAACTGTAAACGCACCTTTGGGATCTGAGACTGTACGAATGAAATTTACTTAACTTCACCTGAGAAACGTTGAAAAAGCTCAGAGCAAAGAATGAGCACTTAAAGATCTCGTTAGGCAGAAAACGGCGGAGGAGTGATCCATAACGAGGAGCGATCAGGAGGACCGTCTCTGCTGAAGACAGCTGCTGTGCTGCAAGTTTAAAGTCAGTCCTCAGATTTATAATAAATACACAGCAAACATCAATTATTGATTCAGTTTCTGAGAGTTATTTGGTTGAATTTGAGCTCAAATGTTGAAATTAATTGATTGTTTCAGATTACAAATGAATGAAACCAATCAAATATGAATGAGACAGCTGGAACACTGCTGTGTGTGTGCGTGCGTGTGTGCGTGCGTGCGTGCGTGCGTGCGTGTGTGTGTGTGTGTGTGAATTTAACCAGTTTAAGTTCATCTTAGCATCACATTTTACTTTCAGGCCAGTGAAAGCAGCAGCAGAGCCGCATGATGCTGATGTCTCTCAGTGAGTGTGTTTCAGTAAGAAGAAGGGCTTTAATAATGGCTTCACACACACACACACACACACACACACACACACACACACACACACACACACACACACACACACACACACACTCTTGCTTACTTGCTGCTTATCGCCTCTCTCTAAGCCGTGGGAGAGGACATATTGTGGACGTTGGACATTTTGAGGAGGCAGCTTCGTCTCCGGCAGTAAAAGCAGGATTTTTGTGAGTCGAAGCAAATATGGTGGTGAACTTCCTGTCACCCCCCCACCCACCCCCCACCCACGCTCCATCCCTTACCTCTTCCTCCCCACCGCTCTCCCTCGTCTGGAGAGTTTTCTCTCATCTTTGTTGCGCTGATGTTCAAACTGTTTAGCAAACATTGCAGGAGGTTTTATGTCGTGTGCGTTCACACGTGGTCAGGAGGGTGGAGGAGGTCAAACATGGAGGTGACAGGTTGATCGAGCCAGCGTCTGAGAGAAAAACACAGATATCACAGAAATGTCCCCACTGCTCTCTTCCTGTCAGTTACTGTCAGTGGATGCTGAATGCAGTTACTGTTTATTTTGAGGCCTAAATTCACAGCTGAACTTCATCTTCGTTTGTTTGCTTTGTGGTTTATTTTAAACATTGTGAGGTTTTTGGTTTACAGCATGTCGCACTTCGTCGTCTCCTGCCGATCACAATCAGTAGGACTTTAGGATATGAAGGAGATGATGAGCAACAATGAGAAATTACATTCAGACAGAGTCAGTGAACGTTCTTCACACTGATAACGGCTAACGGCTAACGGCTAACCGCTTTTACATACAAGACCATGGTTAGCAGCTACGATTAGCCTTGAATCCCCACGTCAGGCCACCTACAGCTGAACCTTTGGAAATAACAGGAGGTTATAGTGTGTGTGTGTGTGTGTGTGTGTGTGTGTGTGTGTGTGTGTGTCCATCCTGGTCTGTCCTGCAGTGTGCTCTGATGTTCCAGTCTGACCAGTCCATCTGCCACACACACACACACACACACACACACACACACACACACACACACACACACACACACACACACACTCATTGCCAGCTGTCACAGCGGTCCCAGGGTACCTAACCCACATGCCTTCTTCAGCACATGGACACGTATTCATACACACACAAATGCTGTAAATGAATGTAAAACACACACACACACACACACACACACACACACACACACACACACACACACACACAAACAGAACAGACTGATGATACGTTTGTGACTTCATAGCTTCAGTTGTCTGTGACTCTCGCTGTCTGTTAGCTTCAGCTGTCGGTGCTTCACGTGTTCGTCCGTCACAGTTCGGGGTCATGATGAAGACGCCGCTCTCAGACTTCACGAGATGTACACTGATGCATGTAATGCTGAGCCAAAGTTAACAAGCAGTAGGCTATGCTGTTAGCACTGTGTGCAGGTTAGCGCTGCCATCTGATTGGTCCGTCACAAAGAGCGAATGAAACGCCACCGCTGAGCCCGCCTGTGTTTCAATCTGTTGTCCAAATTGGAAGAAAAGATTTTTTCAATCTACTACAGCTCTGACTTTACACCTTTGACTGGCTTCTTCCCCACACCAGCGTAGGCTGAGGCTCATGGGTAATGTAGTGTTTAGAGTCTTATGTGATGCTGAGCTGTCTCCACTTTAAGAAAACTCCTCACACACATAAAAAACATCCACAGCCTAAAAATCAAATCAGACTGGTCCTCATAAAAATAGTACAAGACACACACACACACACACACACACATGGGAATTTCTCTCTTGTTACTAATCATTATGAAACGGCTTCACATGGAGCGCTCGCCTCGCACGCTCAGCATGAAGGCAGGTCTGTCCCAGCAACCTCCCAGCACACACACACACACACACACACACACACACACACACACACACAGAGGTAAATTGAACATGACAATGAACCTGAGCACCACACACACACACACACACACACACACACACACACACACACATCGCAGTAACATTTATGGATTCAACTTTGTTTGGGAGTCACACACCGCTTCAGGGACAACAGCAAAAGTGTAGATGTGCCCCCCCCCCACACACACACACTTCCTGGTAATCCAATATGAAGCAGGTTTGTGTTTGCGACACAGTGGCCTTAAATCAGCTGCGACAGGATGACCGCCGCTCGCTCTCTCACACCCCAAGGGTACGCAACGTGTGTGTGCGTGTGTGTGCATGTATGTGTGTCACCGTGCCAACCAGCCCAACCACCACAGTCTGTTAACACCTCGCTGAGCTGTGTGTGTGTGTGTGTGTGTGTGTGTGTGTGTGTGTGTGTGTGTGTGTGTGCGTGTGTGTGTGTGTGTGGTGTGTGTTTACACCCTGTTTGTGTGCTCGGTGTCGTTGTGTTTGTTTACATGTGTCAGCTGTGTGTGTGTGTTTTGATTTGTGTGTTGACATGTTTGTGTTTATATTTGCTTCCATCAGTTTTATTTATTTCTTTGTTTTTGCTTCATTGTGCCCCCCCAGACCCAAACCCACCTGTATGCAGACCAGTCCAGCTGTTCAGACTGACCTGCAGCACGTGCGCGCACACGCACGCACACACACACACACACACACACACACACACACACACACACACACACACACACACAGAAATGTCAGTACTGTGTATGAATAAAACATATAGAGACACAAACATGGAGGAAGTTTGAACACACACACACACACACACACACACACACACACACACACACACACACACGCGCACACACACTCCCTGCTGAGCAGTGATGTACTGAAGGTGTGAGGACATTTCCGTCTGCACAGCTGCTGACTTATTGATGCCGCTTGTCAAATATAAATGCATGGTTGTGATGCAGCGGAGACACACGGAGAGAGAAGAAGAAATGTTTGAGAAAACAGAAGAAGAGGATGTTTCTCTGCCCGTTCTCCCCTCTGGAGCTTGTTGGATTTTCTCTCTGGTGTTCAGGGAGTCGGAGGACGAAGACGAGGAGCAGGAGGAGGAGGAGGAGGAGGAGGATTTCAAAGTGGCTTCCAGGCTCGAGAGTGTTTTATTGAAGATATGTGGCCGCCATTTTGTTGTCTTCTTTGTGGGGTTTTATTTTAGCCTTCAGGGCTGCGATGGTTAAACAGCCGGTCACACACACACACACACACACACACACACACACACACACACACACACACACACACACAGAGACACACACAGTGGTTGAACCATGAAAGAGGAAGATGTCTGATCCAGACTTTGAATTTTAATGTGTTTGTGTTGTGTTCATTCTCTGGTGCACTTTGTCGTTGAAGAGATTCGTTATGAGGTTTTTTAGTTTTATATAACACTGAAAACGAACGATGGCTGTCACGCTAACTTCACGCAGTGACTCTTCAGGCGGGTGGAGGTGAGATGGGAGTCGTGTCAGTCTCAGTGAATGCAGCGTCATGAATGTCTTCAGGGAGAGACTGTTCATTTCTGTGATATCCTGCTTTTCACGGCGCCTTCGATGTGTGCACACATTCGCCTTCTGCCTGGTTTGTACGACTCTGTCATGGCGGCCTGACTGCGGCCAATAAAGCTGGGAGTTCAGACGTCCTGCTGAACTCGGGTCGCAGAGTTACAAACGAGCTGTGCACGATGGAGGAGGTGTGTCCTGTGCAGGCTGCAGGTGTGTTGATGAGCTTCAGACTCTAAAACAAACAGCAGGCGCCTCCGTCATCACTCTGAAGCTGCCTCACTTTGTTAAATGAGACGTGAAGGAGCGGAGGTGTGTGTGTGTGTGTGTGTGTGTGTGTGTGTGTGTGTGTGCTGATGACAGATGCCATGTTGGAGCCCTGCAGCTGAAATATCATCACACGACTTTTCGTCCTCGTGTCTGTAGACACCTGATCTGCCTCTCTGTTCTGCTGTCCACTCACTAAATCTGTCCTTTTTCAAAGGGAGCCTGGTATTGTTCCTGGGTTTGTCTCGGTTTGAGTGTTAACCCATCAAAAGTGAGTAAACCAGGTCAGTGAATTCCTGCGTGTCAGCTGCAGTCAACGTCTCGCTCCAGCAGCGGCGGGGAGACACTGTCCTGTCAACACGGCCGCCAGAAACTCCATTTCCCAGAAAACACTGCTCAGAAGTGACTTCTCCGGTAACACAGGAGGTGTCAGGAGTTTAAGACGTGTTGACAGACGGCGGGATGTGATGGATTGGAGCGGCTCGTTGGGCTGACAGCAGCCGTGTGGACACGTAGAGACAGGTTTCTGCAGACAAAGAGGCTGAGTGAGACAGACTGCCCTGTAACGAGACGTCAGTCTCTCGCCACGTTGTGTGTTGATTTCACACAGACTGATGAATGACGTTTTCTTAGGTCGCTTTTGGGCGTCATTACAAACCAAAGGAGACAAAGCTCCTATTAACAGAACTGATTCTGGGTCATAGTCACAGTGTGTCCCAGTGGTCAAACACTGTACTGCAGCATAGGTTTCCCCATAGACCACCAGTATACAAGCTGACTGTGAAACCAGCAAAGGTTTCCCCATAGACCACCAGTATACAAGCTGACTGTGAAACCAGCAAAGGTTTCCCCATAGACCACCAGTATACAAGCTGACTGTGAAACCAGCAAAGGTTTCCCCATAGACCACCAGTATACAAGCTGACTGAAACCTTAAAACACTTGTTGAGTTGCACAGAGTGCTGAAGGCGATGAGTGACCATCAGTGTCTGTGTCCACTAGATAGTTTGAAGAAAACATTTGTTATCACACTTAAAAAAGGATCAAAATTGATGCATCAGAAGCAGAAATATCACTTTTTTTTAATTCACACTTTCATCTTCCTGTCAAAAAGTACCCACAATGCAACCCAACCACCAAAGTTAGTTCAGCGACTGTGCTGTGTTATGCTATTAGCGGCTAATGTTAGCCTGCAGCAGAGAAGAAGAAATTCCACACATCTGTTTTCCACAAACTGAACTCTGTAAATATTCTTCATTTCAAACTGTAACTGCTGACAGAAGACGTCCTCGTCTTCATCACTGAGTTACACTGAGAGCATTCCACCTTAAGAAAGTGGAAACAGGCCTCAAGTGTCAAAAGATACCAACCATGCATCAAAGAGTCCCTACAATGTGAGTAACACACACGCACGCACGCGCGCACACACACACACACACACACACACACACACACACACACACACACACACACACACACACACCTGACTCAGCATGGCGTCTCATTGAGCCCAAAACAAGCTTCACCATGTAAAGCTGAACATACAGCCTGGAGCCAGACCTCCTTCACCTCCTGCACCTCCTGCGGGGCACTTCCTCCTCTTCAGACCCTCCTCATCCTCCCACCGCCTCTTTCTTCTCATCCCCCTTTTCCTTGTTCCACTCATCTTGTCCTCATCCTCTTCATCTTCTCCTCTTTCTCCTCCTTCTCTTCGTCACTGCTCCCTTCCTTGTTGTCCTCCTCCACCACTCTTTCTCTCTTCCCTTTCTCCTTCATTCCCGTTTGTCTGCTTCATCTCCTTCTTCCTCTGTTCTTTCCGCCACCTTGTCCACTTCATCTTCTTCCCTGTCTTCCTCATCCTCCTCTCAGTTTTTATCCTTCCTTCCTAATTCTTTTCTCTCTTCTCCTCTTCATGCGCCTCTGCCTTCCTCTCTTTATTCTTCTTTCCTCCTCCTCTTCTGCCCCCACTGCTTTCTCCTCAGCTTCCTCTCCTGCTTCTTCTCCTCATCACCCCCCTCCTCGTGTTCCCCTTCATCCTTCTCTCCCTCATCGCCCCTTTCTTCTTCTTCTTCTTCTTTCTCCTAACAACAAACACAGTCTGCTTCAGATTCCACCACCCACTGCTGCCTCACCTCCGTCTGCCACACACACACACACGCACACACACACGCACACACGCACACACACACACACACGCACACACACACACTCGTGATGTCTGGAGGTCGCAGTAGTCGAGGTCAGAGGTCACCATTCAAAGGAGTGTGAAGCAGCTTTGATCAGACTCTCTGGAGAGTGTTTGTAAAGATGGAGATGATTTGGAACTCTCTTCCTTTGTTTTCCTTCCTTCTCTCCTTGTCTCCTTCCTCCCTCATTTCCTCCCTTCATTCCTTCTTTTCTCCTCCTTCGAGGTGTTTTCTCTCATTCCTCTCTGCTGGTGTGTTTCCATCCACCTGCTCTCATTTTCAATTTCAGTAAAAAATAAATGAGTAAACGAACCTGAGTGGAAAAATGGAGGGAGGACAACGTTACACTATGAACATGTGACTTAAACGTCCAATGAAATGTCCTCTGGAGAGAGGAACCATCAGTGGCGACATGAGGAGGCTGTGACCTTCCTCACATTAATGCTAAAACCAACAGAAATCATGTGTTTTAATTACACCACCTGGCCTCCTCCTCCTTCTTGATTGACAGTTGAATGGAGAATTGGCGCCACCTGCTGCTTTCCTCCATGAATCTTCACATTCGGTGTTTTCTTCTGCTTCTTTCCTGAAGATTCAGATAAAACTTGTCGTGCAGTTGGATGGAAACTTGTTTATCGTCGTCTCCTCTCTCCATCTTCCTTTCAGTCACTTCCCATCCTAATTTCTTCTTCTTTCTTTTCTTCTCTGTGTCTCCCGTCTTTCTTCTTCTCTGCCCTCATTCTTCCTCTCTCCTGCTGGATGCCTCGGGTGCATCCTCAGATGTGTGAGGGCCAAAAGCAGGGTTGTGTGAGGCTACTGTGTGTGTGTGTGTGTGTGTGTGTGTGTGTGTGTGTGTGTGTGTGTGCCAGCTGGCGGTGTGTTCAGAGCTGGTGGAATGTACCGCGGGGCTCCACAGCCTGCGACTGGGAGAGATAAGGCACCGGACACACACACACAACACACAACACACACACACACTCACAGAAGCAAACAGAAGATGCTGCCAAAGACAGCTTCGAGTGTGTGCGCGCACACACACACACACACACACACACACACACACACACACACACACACACACATATGTACACACACACACACATATGTACACACACATATGTACACACAGCTGATCTCTGTGACACACACTCGCACATCAGCTCGGATCAGTCAGTCGCTCAGTAAACAGGCTGGAAAAAAGCAACTGTTTGCTCAAATGGTTGTGGAGATGAGGAAGCCAAACAGGAGCGATTAGAGAGGAAGTAATTATGCAACAGTATAAACAAAACAATAAAACCTAACAGTACACACAATACTGCAGTACTGTGGAGACCACAGAGGAGCTGTGTCAGCGAGGAGGCTGCGTCTCAGATGACAGATAACGACATTACGCTCACAAAGAACATAAATCAGAGTGATTACGTGTGTTGTGGTCATAAAAGACAAAACGGTGGAAAAGATGCTGTGAAGATTAATCCTGATCATTTATACTTCACCTCAGCCAACTAAAGCTTGATTAGTGGTTTCATGGATCTGTTTGGAAAAGATGGAGGGCCTCTCGCTGACTTTTTTCATATTTAATTACCAGTCCAGTGAAAAACTGGCCTAAAACACCAATCCAAGACAGACCCAGAGTAAACTGACGGCTGTTCTTGAGTACATTCATGGCTTTGGTCTCTTTTGAAAGGCACCACTCTGAACTTTTATCCTCATCGTCAGAGTCACTGTAAGTGCTGCTGCTGTTGATAGTAGATGATAGAAGTTTGAACAAACTGAAGAATTTTTTTTCTGCCTTAATATTTTTTGCAGATGCTGGCAGAGGATTACATCTGGGCTTTATTAGCTGGAAGATATCTATATTTCATGAATATTTTCTTGTTTTCTCTTATGGCATATTAAAAAGTCCTCCAAAAAAAGGAATTTTACTATATATTTATCTATGTAAATATCAATATTTGTAGTCATAAAATCCCAATTTTGGTAATCTATATTCATATTTATGGTATCTTTAGCTATCATTTTGCTATATATTTATATATATAGAGAGAGAGGCCCTTTCCTATATTTATCACTTCAAATTGTGTGTAATACTGCTGAAATGCCTGATTTGAGTTGACCGAGCTGCATGTTAAGTCTTTCATTGGCTATTCAAAGCGTCAATCATCTGCAAAATTCGTTTCTCACATGTAAGACGAGAAGGCCGGCCTTCTGTTTATTGGACCGTGATTGGTTGCTGTGGTTGCTAGGCTTCATGGCAGATTTTGTTTGGTCAAGTTAGGTTTCATTTAAGACTCCGCCGGTAATTGGAGACAAGATGGCGCCCGCCTCTGTTTCCGGTAGCTGTAGCGGTTAAAACGCAGAAGACAAGCGGAAGACGAGCTCTTCGCCTGCTAATTTAAAAGGAGAAAACACCTTTCTGTGGATTATTATCATGTTTTGGACTAAATATCTTTACCGCAGTGGATCTTCTGGACCTTTGTGGATGTTTCCAGACCGTTTTTGTTGGGGTGTCGTCGATCTGCGGATCACTGAGAGACGCCATCGGTGAGTTTCCTAAACGTTGATCAGTTTTAAAAATGATTGTTTTCATGTGGTTGCTGCTTTATTGAGCCTCCTGTTGTGATTGTATCTTGAAATGGTTTGCATCAACTCGAGTGACGTGAATCGCGCTTTTCTAACGGTGTTTAATATGAGTAGAAATGTCGTTTGTGTTTATGGACACGGAGAAATGTCCGCGGATGGGCCGTGGGAACAGTTTCATTAAGCCACAGTCCTGCCTGAACTTCTGCGTCCTAAGCGAAACGATGCGGGACGTGGACCCGGCTGCAGTTTAACACTGTCATGCTTCTTGGACTGTTGTACAGTTTAGAAGTGAAAATACCTGCAGCAAGTACACAATATACACGGCAAAGTAAGCAGTGTGTGAGTGTGTGTTGTAGGAGAAGCTCGTTGATGGCAGAGCTCCTCAGTCACATTCAACATGTTGAATCAGATCACAGCTGGGAGGAAAGCCTTCACATCTGGTGTCTTTTGGTCCAGAGCGAAGTGTTACCCAGCCAGATTTCTGTGTATGAAGGTCTGAATCACAATATTTCGCTTGTAATATTACTTAACATGATTCCCTGTCTGGGTCAGGGCTTGGCCTCCAGGCTATCATGGGCATGTCACGGCTTTCCATCTCAGCGTCAGTCAGCAGATTTTTGTTTCATGGTTTGGACCCTGAAGCCTCGTGTTTGTGACCTTCCTCTTCCTCCACCATCATCATCTTATTTCCACCAACCCTCCACCAGCTCCACCCTGAGGGAAAATGTCTTTTTTTTAACTGATTAACAGAGCACCATGAAATTCATTGAGTTCCTTCATGAAGCTGAAGCGTCTTGATTTTTCGTGACCTTTGCACCTCTCTGCCCTCAGGTCACAGTTTCCACTTGCACACAAGAAATGTTGAAATCCAATATCCAGTTTGGCATGAAACTACAACTACTGTACGGCTCCATTTCTGCAGCAGGCTGTATGTTATATGATGTGTACATGGACAAAGAAGGCCAGAGAGAATGTAAATGAATATTTATCACTGAATAATTTATTTTTCAGAAAGAAGAAACCCCAAATGTTTACACACTGTGGCCTCTCTGACCCTAAAAGTTAGCTAAAACACACACTCTTTAATGTGTGTGTGTGTGTGTGTGTGTGTGTGTGTGTGTGTCGCCGCTCGACACAGCGACACTCTAACACCCAATTTGTCTCCATAAAGCTCAAAGATCAGAAGAAATGAGCAGAGATTTAAAAAGAAAACATGAAGGGAAAAAAAGCAGATTCGGCGCTAATCAGAGAACAGGAAGTGTCGCCGTGGCTACACTAACAACTTCCTGGTTCCTGCTTAATTGGAAAATAAATGAGTGGAGGAAGACGGGGGTCTGTCTGTCCAGCATCTAAAGACACTGCTGCCGTTACATCTCCCTCATCCCTCCATCTTTCCTCCATCCCTCTACATTTCTTCCATTTCTCCTCTAACTTCATCATCCATCTTTCTTTCACTTCCTCCACCTGATCATCACCATCCATTGTTCCATCTTTCATCATCTCCACCACATTTGTTCATCCCTTTCCATCCCTCTCACTTCACACCCGTCATCCACCCTTACATTTCTCTCATTCATCTGTCCATGTCTTCACTCCATCCATTCATCCGTCCTGCCCTCCGTCTCCTCATGCATCCCTCCCCCCTCTCTCCTCTTCCTCCACGCTAACAGGATTAGCGCTGCGTCTTAACGAAGCGGAGGAAATAATTAGTCCTGTCACTGATAACATTTCCACGCCTCATTAGAGGCCACAAGTCCTGCGTCTCTTCGCCTGCTATGACTTTCTTCTCCTCCCTCTGTCCTCCCCCTGTCCTCCCTTTATCCTTCGCCGTCCCAAAAACACATCTGAGCGTTGAACGGGAGCAGAAGTGAGGCTGCAGTTCCTCTAATGACCTCTCACTCAAAGAACATGTAGACGTGGGGACATCTAACGGAAGCCTAAGTGGAAACATGTCGCTTCATTTGTTTTACATTAATAAGCAACAGCTTGATGAATATCTGCTTTCCCTCCTTCTATAGTAGCGCTGGTGTCAGTTTTTTTACTTTTGGTAAGCAGCAGTTCATAAAGACACTTATACAATGTCTGGTAGCTGTCCACTCCTGTCAGCTTTGTCTTCCTGGTGAGCTAACCATCGCTCAAGCTAACCGGCGAGTGCTTTGGTGAGCTCTCCTGAGACGTTATCGGGTACCAGACGTCTGTCGCCTGCTGCCTGCCTGCACCTTGATTTATTAAAGATATTTAGTCGATGAGACATGACTTACACTGAAAGATGCTCGTTGGTTCACAGGCTGACTCTTAAAGCACTTTGATTCAGATGATTGTCTGTGCAGTGCATTGTGGGACAGTTCAAGTTTTGATTTATGGAAGAAAAAGTGTAAGGTGTTGGAACATTTACTGAAAATGACATTTATTTGTTTTTGAACTCTCTTTTCTTACTCGTTGGTGGTTTCTGGTCAGGTGACGGCTGAAGAAGTGCTCTTCCAATAAAACAAACGTTAAGAATATGCTCACAAGGATCAGAAGCAGGAGGATTGATGATTTATTGATCTGAACTGGAGGACGCTGGCAGCTGCAGCCTTGTCTCACGTCTTAACGGATGGAAATGCTCACGTGAGCGCAGACAGCGCCGTTAAACAAAGACGTTGGGCAGAAAACACTGCATCATTTCATGTGCAAATGAAGCTCCTTAATTACAGAGCGCTCAGTGAGCCGCGAGAGACTGCGCTCGGATGTCTGAGGATTATTAAAACCACTCACTTTCATTTTTCTGACAGAGATGTGCGGCAGCCTGAGGACAGATGGACAGAAGATATTAGCGTGCAAACACACCTGCTGTGTGTGTGTGTGTGTGTGTGTGTGTGTGTGTGTGTGTGTGTGTGTGTGTGTGTGTGTGTGTGTGTGTGTGTGTGTGTGTGTGTGTGTGTGTGTGTGTGTGTTTTCTGTTTGTCCACATTTTTAGATCCGTGTGTGTGTGTCTCTCTCTGTCTCACACACACACACACACACACACACACACACACACACACACACACACACACTCATGCCCTCTTGTGAACCCTCCCATAATTGCTGTCAATCAAACCCTCCAAACACACAAACAAACACAAAGGCTGCGCTCCTGCTCGCTTCTGAGGACCCACAACACCCAGAAACAGCCACAGATCAGGCGGAGGGGCGACACCGCGGCCCTCTGCGAGACAAAAGCCGCGACACTCTGCGTGGAAGGCGCCTGTCAGGGCCGCTGAATAGACCCTTTGTCGCGCTCTTTAGCCCTCGTTGTCGGCTTAATTGGCCCCTTCAGCGGCGAGGTGGAGATCTCCTCCTGCAGCCGAGGACCCGGCCAACCGCCACCACGTTTAGAGCAGCGGAGGGGTGGAGGGCTCATGTTTCTGCACAGCGACATGATGGGTTCATGTTCAGAGGCTCACTGTGAACGTTACGAAGGCACAACAGTGTGTTTCCATCAGGGAAGTGCTCTGAAAGACGCAGGATGAGACGAAGCATCGTGCAGGTGGACGATCATCCCAGATCCCACCAGCAGATTTTCAGCATAGTATGTTAGTATTTAATTTTCAGGTGTTTCATTCTAAAAAGACGACAAAGAATCAAGAATGTTCACCCTGTAATTCATTCAGCCGTCGACCAAACAATCCCTGCTCAAGTCCCACTTGCTTTGCTTTCTACTGTTCCACATGGACTTCATCAGCAGATGGAGTTTGCTCAGACTTTGAAGCTCCCTGGTTGTGAAAAACATGTGGATGGTTTCACATCTCACATCAAATCATCCATTCATCGCTCACTGTGTGAAAACATGCTGCTCATTTGTTCTGGCTCATTTTGAGCTCCTTAACGTACCTGCTGGCTCAGCTCTTGTCCAGGTGTGTCCTGCTTCCTGTTTCTTTCTCGCTGCTTTGGATGTTTTCTGTGTGATGGTGAACAGCAACATCAGTATTGACCAGTGTAACAGCAGCTCGATGTGTAGATATACAGATTAGTGGAGAAAGCATAAGATAAAGTCGGGTTAGCATCAGTTCAGATATGAAGTTGTCTGTTCTCTCTCTGTTGTCCAGGATTGTTCGTGTTGTCTGAAAATGGACGGGGTCTTGCTGATCTGTCGTATGTCATTGTGCGCTCCCTCGCACAGATGACTGCTGGCATTAATGACCGAGATGAAACTAATCATCCTCTTCATCTTCATTAACTCATTAATCTAATAGTCGTATAACCAGATGAGCCTTGTGCACTCTGCAGGCCTTTAAACCCGACCAGATGCTGCTTTGGTAATCCGGCAGAGGACCCAGTGAGGAGCTCTGTGGAGCCCCAGGAGAGCAGATCCAGAGTCAGCCGGTCCACGAGGTTTCAGCTGGTCTAACAGCAGATGGACATGGACAGAGCTCGCCGTCGCTGAGCGTAACAGGCCGGCGGTGTTAAATCCGTTGTCAGTTCAATCCAGCAGATAAACGAGGGGACACAGGAGCAGGATTATATGCTCAGATTAGACCTGGTTCAGATGTTGTTACAGTGAACAGCAGCTGTGATCATGTGTCATCAGAACCCAGAATACACAAATAATGTGATGGATTTTGGTATTAATGATGCAGCCGTAAACACGAGGTTAAAGGTGTGTTTGAGCTTCCTGATGAGGCTCGTTCGAAATGTTTGATCTGACTGAAAACGAGGGAAAAGAACACCAGAAAGCTTCTGTAAAGCTCTCACAGTCTGCAGTTTCAACCGTCTGTTAATCATTAACTGACTCTGCCGCACACATGCATGCATGCATGCACGCACGCACACCACGCCAATCACATCTGAGGGGGGCGGGGTCACTGAGGTGGGAAACCATAGAGGTGATAGAGCGGGAGGGGCCCGGGGTCCCGTGGGTGACGGCTCTCAGCAAGCAGCACTTGTTCTGGTGGTGTGCGTGCGTGCGTGCGTGCGTGCGTGCGTGCGTGCGTGCGTGCGTGCGTGTGCGCTCTCGTGTTCATGTTTAAAGAGTCAGAGAAACAATGAGGCGTATGAGGACATTAAGGGCATGACAAACATAGTGTTCATGTCCTCTGTCATGTCAATAAGGACACACACACACACACACACACACACACACACACACACACACACACACACACACACACACACACACACACACACTTACTTAATTGCTCACTGGGTTGTTGTTTCATGCCTCGTCGTGTTTGGAGGATGTTTTGACCAGGATGGCTGATGAGCAGCTGAACATCCATCTTTTTGGCGACTGAGAGAATGAACGATGGCCGCCGTGTGTTACAGCTGTGTGGAGCCGCTCTGTGTTGTTGTGATCGATAACATTTCATCTTTTAATTCTTCTAAATGCACTTGTTGTAAGTCGCTTTGTTTTTTTTCATCAGGCTTTGATTTTAAGTGAGTTTGAGTGAACCTTCACCCGCGGTCTTCCTCATGTGATCTCCTCATATTATCTCTGTGAGGTGCTGGTTGGCTTTTGGCCCTGTGCTGGTTGATTGGCACACAGGGGGCGGGGCTTCTGCTGCCCTCTGACCTATAGCACAGCTCAGTGTGCGTCAGGCTGGATGAGTGACAGCTGTTGGAGCAGACATGTTTTAGATATCATCTCCTTTATGTTTGTTTCTGTCTTTAACTTCTGCGTCTCGCTTGAGTCACAGAGTGAAAATGTAAAGTGTGTGTTTCCATCAGTTTGGTTCAGGATGAAGCTGCTGTAGAAGCGTCCTTTAAAGAATTCATGAGGCTGGAGTGTGTTTTTAGTGTCGTCTCATGTTGGCTGTTTCTCAAGCTTTCGCATGAAAAACAAAACTTTGAAAAATTAACAACAGTCACATAAAGCCAAGTGTGGTGAACTCCAGTCAGCTTCCTTTCCATCGGCCTGCACGCACAAACATCTGCAAACATCTGCAGAGCATTGTAGTGTGTGAACCACGAAGTGTTTGACAGGGACATGTGATGACCCTGTGTGTGTGTGTGTGTGTGTGTGTGTGTGTGTGTGTGTGTGTGTGTGTGTGTGTGTGTGTGTGTGTGTGTGTGTGTGTGTGTGTGTGTGTGTGTGTGTGTGTGTGTGTGTGTGTGTGTGTGTGGTACCGTCCACTCTGCAGAGGGTCGTCTCCTCTGTGGACGTGCCAGCCAGCAGTCATGTGATCAAACACGTCAAGGAGTGCTGGTTTGGATCCTCGCAGGTCAATGAAGTTTCAGAGCATTTCATCATATTTGTGATCATCACAAACTTTGTTCTTTCGCTTTTTGATTAATAGAAATATAACAGTGTTTCCAGTGTTTTCACCTGCTTTCGCTGTCACAGAGCTCTTACGCCTTCAGGTGAATGTAAAAGGATGGAAAACCGACCGACCTCTCGGCTCGGCTCGGCTCGGCTCGGCTCGGCTCGGCTTGGCTTGGTGTCTCCTCTCCTGGACTGGTGTTGTGTCCGGACAGAAGTAAGAAGCCTCGCCAGCACTGAGGGAACTTCAGTCCGCTCCACTTCCTGTTTTCTGATTCAGGGTTTCCTGATTTACATGAAAAAAAAGTCTTTGGAGCTTCTGTTTCTGCCTTGTTCGGCTTCTGTCTCGAGTTAACAAAGCACCACATGTATGTTCACGTTTTAATCGAGTTTCCCTGACAACCCTGTGTTCAGGCCTGTTTCACTTTGTTCTGATCCCCCTTTGGGTGTTAACAAACACTGCTGCGCACACGCACACACGCACGCACGCACGCACGCATGCACGCACGCACGCTTCCCCGGCAGTTTAATTAAATCCATTAAAAGCCTTGTAGGCGCCGGGCGGCTCGGATCAATCCTCACCTGAATGGCTGCTGACTAATTGTTCCGTTAACGGAGGGTTAACGGACAGATCAAAGGCTCCAACGGCATAATTAGCAGAGGGGAGAGAGAAACGGAGAGAGCGAATTAATGAGAAACAAAGGATGCTGGGAGTTTTCTTGCTGGAACATTAAATTAAAAGAAAGACAGATTGGGGGAGAGTTTTTTTATACGGGCTTTAAACCAATGATCACTGTTTCTCCAAATGAAGACAACGTTTCCCATCAGCCCCTCTGTTTCCTGTTTCCTGCCCTGAAGGGGGTAAACATGTTGGAAGTGACTGCTTTCATCTGGAATAAACTCCTGAACTTTTCAGCTTCACTTTCCCTCTGAGTGTTATATGAGCCAGCGGAGAGGAAGAGGAGGAGATGAGACACGAGGAGAGAGGAAGAAAGGAGACAGAAGTCATGACTGTGGAGGAGAAGGAAAAGAAAGGAGAGACAGCACGGAGAGGAGAGAGGAGCACCAAAAAATGGATGCAGGAGATCAAAGAGAGTAGAAAATTAGACAATTAGAGGTAAGAAACGAATAAGAGGAGGAGGAAGAGGAAGAGGAAGAGGAGGAGGAGGATGGGTAAAAGGAAACTAGACAACAAGGAAACAAGAGAAGAAGAAGAAAACCGTTTGAATAGGATATTGATGAGGAAGGAGAGGAGCTTGAGAACAAAAGAGGAGGAGCGGAGGGAGGAGGAGATAGAGGAGGAGAGAAAAGAAAAAGTTAAAGTGTGGAGTGGAGACATGAAAGAAGGAGGAAGAAATGAAGACGAGGTGGAGGAGGGACAAGGAGGTGAAGGAAGAGGGAAAGACGGAGAAGATAAAGAATAAGAATAAGAGAAGAAGAAAAAAGGAGAGGATGGCAGAGAAGCAGATCAGGGTGAGAAGGAGAGAGGAGGATAAAAGATGGGTCGACAGAGAAAAAAGGAGCAATGTCAACATCATGAAAGGAGGAGGTGAAAAGATGAAGCAGAGAACAGCTGAGCCGCATAAGGAGAAGAGGAGGAAAAGGAGGAGAAAATTGAACCAAAATGATGAAAAGGAGTAGTAGGAGTATGATGAAGAGGAAGACAGAGTGGAGGAAGAGGAGGAGATCAGGGGAGCAGCGTGGTGCTGGGAGAGAAAGATGAAAGAGAGGAGGAGAGTGGATGAGGGACAAGGTATGAAGGTTAGACGAGGAAATGACAGGAAGAAGACGACGATGAAGAAAAACAGGAGGAGAAGAGAAGGAGAAAGGGTGTCAGGAAAGGAGGAGGTGAAAGGAGGAGCGGAAAAAAAACATGGTGAAAGAGTGAAGAAAGAACTGTGGAATGAAAGTAACATCAAGATCCAGAATATAATGAAGCAGAACAAAGACGAGAAACACAACTCACTCCCCATGGGTGTGTGTGTGTGTGTGTGTGTGTGTTCGTGTTCGTGTGTGTGTGTGTGTGTGTGTGTGTGTTTTATACATCACAGCCTGCAGGGTTGCTGCAACTTTTAGCCTCGATGTCCATCCGGCCTCGATTACAGCAGAGCCCGGCAGGCTTGCATCACACACACACACACACACACACACACACACACACACACACACACGAAGAGTCTGCAGGCTGTGTGTGTGTGTGTGTGTGTGTGTGTGTGTGTGTGTGTGTGTGTGTGTGTGTGTGTGTGTGTGTGTGTGTGTGTGTGTGTGTGTGGTTTGCCTGCCGGCGCTCCTCTCTGCTCTGATCGGACGAGGTTTTACAACATTTAGCGTTTCACCTCCTCCTCTCACATCCTTCCCGCCCACTCCTCCTCTCTCTTCCTCCTCCTCTCTCCTCCTCCTCCTCTTCTTCTTCTCCTCTTCTTCTTCTGTCCTGAGCCTCCCTTCTATCTGTCATCTTCTCCTCATGCACTTTTCTGTCGTCTCTTTTATCTTTTAAAGTCTCATTCTGTCGCCTCCTCTCCTCCTCTCCTCATATTTATTCTCCTCTCTCTTTTCCTTCTTTTTGCTCATTTTTCTGATCTCCTCTCCTCATCTTGCCCTCCGTCTCTCCTCTCCTTACTTTTCATCATGTCATCTCCTCTTTGCATCTCTTTTTTCTCCTCCTCGTCCCTTCTCTTTAACATCTTTCTTTTCCTTCTTGTTTTCTTTTTCGTCTCCTCTCCTTGTCTTCCTGAATCACAGCCTCTCCTCGTCTCCTTGTCATATAGTCCTCGTCCTCCTCTCCTCTGTGCTCTCCTGAGCCTAATTTCTTTCTCCTTCTATCATCTCCTCTTTGTCTTTTCTTTTCATCCTCTCCCTTTTCCCTCCTTCTCTACTCTTGTCCTCTTGTATTTGCTCTCCTGCTTGTCTCTTCTTCCCTTTCTCCCTTTTCTCATCTTATTACCTCCTTTTGTCCTCTCCTCGTCTCAGTGTCATCTGCTCTTCTCTTCCTGTCTTTTCCTCATTTTCATCTCTTCTCCTCCCTCCTTCCCTTCTTGTCACATCCTCTAACTTTCTCCCTGTCACATTGTCCTCCTCCTGATCCTCCCTTTAATTTATCTTCTGCTCTTTTCCTCCTCTTCTTGTACTCCTCCTCTCCCATCCCACCCCTTTACTTCTGCTTCATGTCCTATAATCTCTTCTTCTGTCTCCTGTCTTCTTCTCCTCTGTTTCATCTTCTTCTCTTTCTCTGTCATCTTTCTTTTTTTCTCCCTCTCGTTTCTCCTCACCCTCTCACTTTTGTTCTTCATCTTCTCCCTCCTCTCCTCCTCCTCCTCTGTATCACTGTCTCCACTCAACATGTCACATTTCGGTGTGGCTGAATGAAAATGACTTTTTCTCTCTCTGTTTTTAATCTGTGATTGACGATGTGCAGCTGATGTTAGCGGAGCTGCGAGTCATGTGGCCTCCTCCTCCACCTCCACCTCCTCCTCCTCTGATCCTCAGCGTCTCACCGACAGGCCGACTCTCTTCTGGGGGATTTGAGTTTCTTATTAACCGACTCCTCCGGACCTTCAGGCTTCATTATGGAGGAGAGTGGCGTTTCTCCTCTGAGCTGAGCTCCATTAGACGCTCCCCCATCTGTCATCTGAGCGCCTCCTTCTCCTCCTCTGGGCTCCCTCTGTCACATCCTGGTGTTATCTTCATCGCTCTGACTGATCCAGCTCTGCTCCTCTCTGTCTCCATTTGTACTCCTCCCCGGAGGCTCTCTGTCTTCGTCTTTCCATCGCTCTCATGCGCTCCGTCTTCCGGCTCTTCTCTTGATTCAGCTGACTTCGTCCTCTTTGCTTTATTCTCAGCATTGACCCCAAATTTAAAGAAACCTCCATCGTCTCCAACTCAACCCTCTCCAGTGGTTAAAATCAACTTTGTCTGAGTCGACCTTTGTGACAGCAGAAACGTAATGAACAAGTTCCTCTGCTGGATTCTTATGTGTGGAAATATTAGCTGTGTTAAACCTCCAGACAAGAAGATCTGATGAGCTTACTGATCCCACACAGCATCTGCAGTGCTGTACTACAGTATTAGCTATTAAAAAGTCAAATTAAACTACGCCCTGTGCACACCATGCATGAAAAGGACCTGCAAAGTGTATGAAAACACAACACTGAGGTCATTTATGGTAATAATTTCACATGGTAATCGTCATGTTACGGTAAAACGATCCTCGCTGCTGCTGCTGCTGCTGCTGTTTCCAGCTCAGAAAAGCTGAACACGATCTTCTTGATTAATATTAATTTAAACACCAGTTTCAGAACAAGTTCTCCTTCGCTGCCCGTTTTCCTTTCGGTTAAAGCTGCTAAACATTTTTTTACAGTTGCTGAAAATTTCAAAGGCTTGCCAGCAGCCCTTCATCACGCCTCTGGCAGCTTCCTGCCATCCTCTCCACTTCCTGTTTCCGTTTTTGAAACGCAGCAGCGGCTCATGGTTTCAGTGTCCGAGCTGCCGCTGATGAAATGAAAGCTGCGTTCAGGTGGTCTCTGCCGCGCACATGCTCGCCGTCTCTCTGCCTCTGAGTCAGGAAGTCACCTCCAACGCTCGTCCTCGGTCTCCCGAGGCTCCGACGCTGAGTCACGTTTGGCTGCTGCAGAGTTCACATGCAGGTTTTTAAGTCACTGTTGAATCCACAGCGGAGAAGGTTTCCTGAACACAAACTGAAATATAGATGACATCCAGCTGAGTCTACAGGATCTTTTCGTTTAAGCCTTTCAAACAAACTGAGTTCAGGGCACACAGAGACAGACATGTGGCTTAAATCATAGACAGTGTGAGGGAAGGATTGGTGTCATCATCACGTTTTACTGCACCTCAGTATAAATCTGCTCTCTGGTGATTTACTTTAATATTTACATAGAGGAGAGTAGAGATATGTCACTGAAAAACCTCCAACATCTGATCATACAGCATCAAAATCTCCAAATCTGGAGATACAGAGTTTTCATCTGACAGTGGAACTCTTCATCCTCTTCACTGTCAGCACTGTAGTGCTTGAATACTGTTGTCTTGCTTCTTTGTTCAAATTTCCCTTGTACTGAAACTCTGTTTGGTCGTAGTGTCAGTAAATATGAGAGCACCAATGGTACCTACACACACACACACACACACACACACACACACACACACACACACACACACACACACACACACACACATCCGACGTGTGCCATCAGTGAGGATGAGTCAGGCGTTAACATTTCCTTGACTGTCTCTTTGATGTGAGTCATCTTCACTGTGCTGTTGAGTCCAACAGGAGCACAGAGGAAGATCAAGTGAGACATAATGAGAACGCTGTTTGTCATGTGGAAAAACCTCACAACTCCAACTTTGGTCATTTCCAAGGTTTTCACTTCGCTTTAGGAGGGAGATGGTTCAGTGTGGCCTCAGAAAACTCCACATGAAAGCCTTCAAAGACAAAAACACCTCACAGCTGAACTGCAGACAGTCCAAACAGGACTGGATTCATGAGACCTGCCAGGTCCGATTATTACCGACAGGCACTGAGCAGGACGCCTGAGAGACAGACGGACACTGCTTAGTTAATTATTGGCTGAAATAAACTATCAGTCTGTGATAAGTTAACCTCAGCCAATCAGGCTCAGCGTGTTCAAACAGTTTGAGAAGTCGGGCTGGGTGGAAGTATTTGAAATGAGTTAAGGTCAATACGAAGCTTTGCCAAAGTTAAATATAGAAAAGTTTCCTGCGTTTAATCATCGATGATGAAGCCAGTGACAATTCGATGCTGGGGTCAGACACACACTCTGTTTTATTTTACTCTGTGTTGATACGGGCTGCAGATTTTATAAAAAGTGATTAACTGGTCAGGATGGTTTTCGTCTTTAATGTCTCTCACACTGTGGCTGACATGTTGGAACCAGCAGACACAGAGTGTGTTTATGTGCTAATTCTTGTCCGGTGTGGAAACGTGTTTTCCTCTAGCTCTGAAGCCTTGTTTGGCTAAACTTCAGGGACCACCAGGGTTCAGGAGGTTTAGGGCCCCTCAAAGAGCCCCTCAGGACCCCTTCAGGTCCCTGAACCACAGTTTGAACACCACAGTCTGCACTTTGCTGACCCAGAGGGCCTGTCTGCTCTGACCTCCACCTCCATGACGATGATGATGATGATGATGATGATGATGATGATGTCACTGCGTGGGTCGCTGTGGCAGTTGTAGTGAAGAGACGATATGTTGTCATGGAGACGGGATGGGAGGCAGATTGAAGATGACAGAGACGATGATGAGAGTGAAAAGAGAACAGAGTTCCCTTCCTCCTGGGACACACTGCTGTGTGTGTGTGTGTGTGTGTGTGTGTGTGTGTGTGTGTGTGTGTGTGTGTGTGTGTGTGTGTGTGTGTGTGTGTGTGTGTGTGTGTGTGTGTGTGTGTGTGTGCGCGTGTGCTTGACAGATGCTCTCATTAGTCAAACAGGCCGTCCGCTGTGTGAGCCTCATCAACCAGCACTCTTCATCACGATGAACCCGACCTGCTCCGTCTCCCTGAACTCAAAAACAAAAACAGAACCGGAAGACAAAGAAGTACCTCAGCATTCTGGGAAATACCCTTTTTCAGATCAGAGTCCAGCTCGTGTCTGTCTGTGCAGCACAGAGAGGACAGTCCGCCTCCTGCAGTCTTCATGCTGTGGACAGGTCCTCAGGTGTGGCTCCACCGTGTCGGCACAGAGACATAAACCCGAACGTGGCTGTAAACGCTGCTGAAGAGCTGGACAGGTGGATAACCTGTTAGCTCGTCCTTTCATTCCCCTTTGTTAGGACAGAGGCAGGTTAGCTGTTTCCCCCTGCACCCAGTCTTTATGCTAAGCTAAGCTAACCAAACCTGACTCCAGCTCTGCACTGCACACACAGACATGTGAATCTTTATCTTGCTATTGGAGGGAAAGCAGAAAGCATTTGTCAAAATGTTGAACTATTCCTTTAACGCAGCTTTCCCCTTGTAGCTGCTGCAGGAAACACTAAACTAGTGTTGCACCAGCCGTCTAAGAAGCCTTAGCTTAGCTTGTGCCACCTGCTTCAGGCTTTCTAATAAAAGCTAAACTCCCTGTGGGCTGCTGAAGCTATCCAGTGACTCCACACTCTTGTTTTAACTGGTAAGTCTTTGGCACGGTCTCATGTCCAGCTCAGTGTCTGCATCCACATTTGACAAGATGAAACTTCTCTTATTTGTCCAGAGAGCTGCAGCGTTCCTAACAGCCATAAGATGAACAACATCTGAGTGTCTGAGCAGCACTGAGCGAGCGCTGTTCACATTTTCAGAGCCCAGTTAGTGAGAGGAAACCATTAGCCTCAAACCATTAGCCTGGGCTGATCACTGAGCTAATGGTCACCTGTTACCAAGCACAGTGCAGCCATGTGACACACACTCAGGTAGCCAGAGGAGGTGTGTTGTTTAGAACAGCCTCTTTGGTAATTGAAAGAAAATCCCAGAAACCCATCATACCGCCAGTCTCCTGCACTGAATCCCAGTACAGCTTCATCTAACAGCTCCAGTTACAGAGCAGCTGGCAGTAAAATCTAAGCTGGAGCAGATGATGAGGCAGAAGAGCGTCAGCATCCGAGCGTTGACGACGTTTGACACGACGACTGATGGTGCAAACGAAGCCGCAGGGTTTCAGCAGGGTCGCCACAGAGGTCACGCAGATTAAAGCTGTTTTTTCACCGCACAGATGCGACGTTTAACGGTCGCGTCACCTGGTGAGGTCCTCGTCTGCCTTCCTGCTTCGCTCGCAGAGACGTCACATCAAGCACAGATTCTCCTGTTTTCATCTGCAACATGTTTTAACAGCCCTCAGATGAATTACACCGGCTTCTCTGCCTCGCTCTGTATTTCAACAGATTTCAACACTCTTAAGCTTCACGACGGCTTTGCGGCGCTACAATTAGGTTAGCGCGAAGCCCAGCGTCGCCCACAATGGATTTCTAACGATCTGAGGGCTGCAGAGCGCTCAGGAGGCCACGGCCGCCGTAACAAAGTGCTTTGGTCGCGCGGATTTCAGCAGCCCTCCTCTGTGTGAATTTGCCAGAGTGGCGGCTTTGGAAGATTGGACCAAATTGGCCGAGTGTGCTTGTGTGTTTCTGTGCGGCGTGTGTGTCGATGTGTTGGATGAGTGTGTTCCTGGGTGTCTGAAAAGCCGGGTGTTTATCCACACAATGGAGCGAATCTGAGCCTTTGATCAGCGGGCCGAGTCGCCAGATCTGCAGGGAAGTGTGTGTGTGTGTGTGTGTGTGTGTGTGTGTGTGTGTGTGTGTGTGTGTGTGTGTGTGTGTGTGTGTGTGTGTGTGTGTGTGTGTGTGTGTGTGTGTGTGTGTGTGTGTGTGTGTGTGTGTGTGTGTGTGTGTGTGTGTGTGTGTGTGTGCGTGCGCACAGATAATCACCAGTGCATTAAAGTTTATCACAGAGAGAAAGTGGCTTAATTCCATTCTGTCAAAAAATGTCCTTATTATTATTGTGTGTGTGTGTGTGTGTAGTTATGCATGTGTATTGTGTCTGTGTGTGTGTGTGGCCATACTACACACCCACACATGTACCCACAGTCACAGTGCGCTTTCGCACTCATTAACCTGTGTGTGTGTGTGTGTGTGTGTGTGTGTGTGTGTGTGTGTGTGTGTGTGTGTGTGAGTGAGTCTTGTTTTACATCTGCAAGCACAGTGACTGACAGGCCCCTGCGTGGATGGTTGGGAAGCCCTGTTGTCACTGTTGTGTCTGTGTGATTTGAGGCATCATGAATGAAAACGTGGTGACGAGTCGAGTTTGTTGTTTCCAAACTGGGACGTCGGTTCAGATTCATCATCCAGTTTGTTTCAGCTGTGTCTCACCAGTGGGGAGACGTTTAAAGATGGCAGCTCATGAGGGCTCCAGTCTGGCCTCTGTCTGCTCTGTTAGCTTTAACACATCACACTTAACACTGTGATGGATGGATGGATGGATGGATGGATGGATGGATGGATGGAGGGGTGGATGGATGGATGGAGGGTTGGATGGATGGATGGATGGATGGATGGATGGATGGATGGAGGGGTCGACAGAGGTGATGAACATCAGCGCTGTTAGCCTCTCAGTTTTAGATTCGATCACATGTAACCCATTTATCTCATGTGATTTATGTGAATTAAAAACGTAGGTGTTGGCTGATGGATGTGCACAGCAGTGAAAGTAGTACTCAGCCCCTTTACTTCAGTAAAAGTAGCAATTGCTAATACTTCACTAAAGCAAGACCATCAAAATATATTTAAAGTCCCAAAAGTAGTAGCGCTCATCATGCAGACCAGCCCATTTTAGAAGAATATACATTAATAATAAACACTAATAATATATATTACATCAGGGATATTGCAGCTGTACTGGTGGAGCTAATGCTGACTTCTTTATACTCTGCTGTCTGTCTGAATCTGTGATAATACATCAGACTTTATTTAGCTTTGGGCTGATTGATATTCTGCATTGATACTGAATCTGCAAAGAAGCTAATATTGGCAGTAAATGTAATGAAGGAAGAAGTACCCATAGTGGAGTAGAAGCATGAGGAAGCAGAAAATGGAAATATTAAAGTGAAGTACAAATACCTCAAAATTGTAGTTTCATACCATCCCTGGGTGTGTGCTCCAGGCCAAAGAGGCTTCATTAGAGAAAGAAACTCCACGTATTAATATTAAATATTAATATATTTAAAGGAAAGGCAGCAGATTTATCATTTTACCATTTTAAATCAACCAGGACTGAGCTGAAGCCATTCTCCGTGGTTTCACCACATGTCCAAAAGTCTGTGGACACCCTGACAGCATGGACATGGGTTCACTCCCATTGAGACAGCATAGCTTCAGCGAGGTCCACAGTCGGCTCAACAGTTCACTTCCCAGCGGTGCAGCCAGTTCTTCCACACCAAACTGGGAAAAGCACGGCGGCGCTGACATGCTGGAACAGGAAGAGGAAGTGACAGATGGTCAGACGTCTGTCAGATGTCCAGTTCTGATTTCTATGGTTGCATTGTCATTTAGCAGCTAGCAGCCGCAGTTAGCAGTCAGCTGACCAGCAGCTAACACCAGCACAGACATAGCAATAGTCACAATCTCCTCGTTAAACTTTTAAGCACATCATATATTATGAATATTTGAAGCTTCTAATCTTAATACAGCTGAACTGGGAGCTCAGGAGCACTCAGGCTGAAGTTTAGGGCCAGACAACAGTCTGACTGAGGTCCCCCAAGAACCCGACCAGAGTCACTTCTCTGTTCTTAAGATGACAGATGTTAGGAAAAGTGGTGAGAAACCAAAGGTTCTCAACGTGGAAAGCTCTGATACAGACTGAAAACCAGCAGCGTTTCAGCAGCAGCCACAGAAACGAAGCAGACGCTGCTGCAGGCACACATCAGAGGAATCGAACTGAAACACAAACAGTGACCGCTTCACGCACACACACACATACACACAAACATGCAAAAGCATAAAAGCACACACAGCAGATTAAGCAGAGCGCGCACACACACACACACACACACGCACTAAAGTCGGCACAGTGCAGCTTCCTGCCTTTGTTGATTATTCTCTCTCCAAATGATGGTGAGAGATAACAGATTTACCCAAACACACACACACACACACACACACACACACACACACACACACACACACACACACACACACACACTCTGCCAGAGTGAGGAAATCCCATCATGAGTTGAAAGCTCCAACATCAGACACACACACAGTCACACTCCGTCAGAACTGCTGAGGGTTTGTCACAGCAAGAGCCGGGCTGACACACACACACACACACACACACACACACACACACACACACACGAAACACAAAGAAATACACTAAAATACACACAGTTACCCAGATGTACTGCCAGTGGCTCCTCAGCTGCACTTCTTCAAGTCCCTGGAAGTGACACAGAGAGAGCTGTCAATCACTCAAGAGCTATTTCCAGGCCCCGCCCACCTGGGGACCCTCTGAACCAGCTGAGGACCAAACATTTAGGAGCCATCCAATAATATTTTCAATGCAAAATGGACGTTGTCTCAATAAAACTCACGAATTATTAACGAGCACACATGCTGTCCATGTAAAACACACACACACACACACACACACACACACACACACACACGGGTACAGACGTGCCCACACACACATCACACTCCCACAGTTGTCAGTGTTGGAGTTCCTCCATCAATAATCGACGAAGCACCACATTAAACTTTCACCGCTTTATTTTTTAATGGCTGACAAAAGTCCTCAGATATTCATAATTCAGACGACAGCCGCTCTTTCTCACATCATGCTGGATTCCTCCTCTTCAGCCGCCGTGACAACGCGCACACACAAACCGGCCAGCTTGAGACTCGCTGAAGAAACATATCAGAGACACGCTCAAGGTCTGAAATGTCCTACAGCCTGTAAACGCCTCTCGTATCCCTCCAAGACCACTGCAGAACCCCAACATTTTCCCAGTCCATCTTTTGTGGTCTAGTCTGGTCTGTTCCCACCTGGTCCAGTCCCATTTGGACTGGTCTGGTCCGGTCCGGTCTTGTCTGAATTGATCTGGTGAGGTCTGGTCTGGTTTAAGAGGGTCTCGTCTGGTCTAGTCTGGGCTTTCTGGTCTGGTCTTACACGGTCTTTCTTGTCTCCTGCTCTTTGTGATTCTGTTCTGTTTTTTTCTTCCACATTTTTAATTTTTCTCATCTCACTTTTTCTTATTTTGTCTTTTTCTTCTTTCACTCTTTCCCTCCTTTATTTTTTCAGGTGATTTTAACAGATTTACTCTCTGAAAAGCTCAATTTTTTTCTTTTCTTTTCATCGGTTTTTAGCCGTCCTTTCATGTTTCCTCCCTTTCTTGTCGTCTTTTCATCTTCTGGCGTAACTCTTGCAGAACCAATCTGACCGTCTCTCTCTCGCTCTCTCTCTCTCTCTCTCTCTCACACACACACACACACATAAACACACACACACACACACACACACACACACACACAAAATATCTTCCTCTGATTGCTGAAACTCGTCTTGCTATTTTTCCAGTCTGCACAGCTCCACCCGTCTGCTCCTCCAAGCAGATTAAAACTAACGCTACGTTTTATCAGTAAATCCTGTTCGACCCGTCCGGTTGCCCCACTTCCCATAATGCCTTTTTCCATCCGACCAATCAAGAGGGGAGATCAGACGGAGAATCCAGTCGACTGACTTTTCCGTCAGTGTTTGATTTTAGCTGCCGGACCCGTCTTTGCTCGTCTTTTTGTGTCTCTCTTCTCCTTTTTTGTCAGTTTCTTCTTTCCTTTGCTCCATCTTTTGGTCTTTTCCTTGATACACTTCCCCCTCCAGTGTTTTTCTTCTCTCCCCCTCTTTGCTCCACTGTCATTGATCCTCTCTGCAGCCATGTCAATAGAAATCAGGCCCGTGGATCCACTGTTTGTCTGTATGGATTGAACTCGGGGGGGCTGCTGAGGCTCCTGAACGCAGTGCCGGGGGCCCCGCAGGGCTCTGAATTCCCCTCCGTGGGAAACAGGGCTCCTCGCTGCCAGCCGGAGCGAAACGGCGCTTAGTTTCAGCCTCAGCATGCTGGGAACTGAACAACGACGGCTGATGCAATGATGTCATCAGTTTGCTTTGTGGACACAGCGGCCATATTTAATTTATGTCGCTCCAAAGTCTCATCTGATCCTATTTTTTTGATCTCCAAACCTCCAGTTTGTGTCACCGCAGCAGCTGGACATCAGTATTAACACGTTCTCAGTCGGCTCCAGACAAAGACACAAAAGTTAGAATCATTCATCCTTTAATATTTTAAGATCAGTGTTTATTCTGCTGAAACACACAACTTAATAAGCACATAGTTATACATTAATACAGTACGTTAAAAAGAGCCATCCTTTCAGTCACAGCTCCATCTGTCTGCTGTGAGAAACAAACTGATCTGAAAACAGTCAAAACTGAGCTGAGTCTGTACGGTTCAACACTGTCTGACCAAATATTCGTGTATATTTGGACATTTAAAACCTTCAATCACGTTTCCCAACAGCCAAATAGTATTTTTAAAAAAACTCTGAAATGTGTGGTACGATTTCTATGTCCAGAACAAACGGGAGAAGTACTGGTCAAATATTATCCGTGTTTTTGTCAGTCTGAGTGTTTCAAGTGTCTGACAACATTCTGGAAAAGACAGACAAACCTTTTCCTTAAAGAGCGAGATCCTGTTTGTTTATCCAAAGACACCAGACTCCATTCACAGAAACACTGATTTTATCATCGTAAAACAAACAAACAAAGCTCAACAGAAACAAATCAAAACCTTCTTGGTTGGTCTCTCACTGCTCCAACGATCAGCACCAGCTCTGCTCTGGTCCAGATAAACCAGCGAGAGAGACGAGGACAGCGGAGGCGCAGCAAAGACAGCGTGTAGAGACGAATATTTTCACATGTAACTCTGGAGTTATTGTCACTGGACATCATGAGCGGAGAGGTTTATAGATGCTGGACTTCAGCAGATTATGCGGGTTAAAAACCAGTAATTACTGGATGATGGAGACCTGCTGTGCATTATGAATTATGATGTACAATAATAAGAAGACGTTTAACCGACTGTTATCTCTGGTGTCAGCCAGCGAGGGCTGCAACCTTTCATCAGTCAGTCGACCAATCACAAACAGTTAATCCTCTCACCACTGGATATGAACGACTTTCTCCTCTTTCTTCCACTTTCTGTTGTCTTCCCTCCGTCCTCCTCCACCTTCTCCACTCCTTCGACTTCGACCACAGAATTAAACCCTAATTGAGTTTTCATGTTGCTGTTCACTCCTGCGCACTCCAGAGAGTCCAGAGGTCGTCCACGTCTCCACCAGGACTTAGAGACGGCATCAGTGGTCAGGAAGAAACCAGCATTCAGCCAACGCACGCACGCACGCACGCACGCACGCACGCACGCACGCACGCACGCACGCACACACCCATCACAGTCTAAAAGCTGTTTTTCTCCAATAATAAATGTCCGATAGCGGCTTCGTCTGAGCTCCTGATGCTCGTCGTACAGTCTGAGGCTGAAGAACAGCGAGTCAAACGTTTGCTTTGGGAGGATGATGGAAAACATCAGACTGTCTCTGATAAACGACGTTCTCTGTGCAGCCGAAGCCTAAAAGCAAAACTTCACCCGACCAAAATCATAACTCATCAGAGGAAATTTGTTTCTTCTACAACTCATTCAGTGGTGGTTTGATGGTTGATGATGGTTTTGATGGTTGATGATGGTTTTGATGGTTGATGATGGTTTTGATGGTTGATGATGGTTTTGATGGTTGATGGTGGTTTGATGGTTCATGATGGTTTGATGGTTGATGATGTTTTGATGGTTCATGATGGTTTGATGGTTGATGGTGGTTTGATGGTTCATGATGGTTTTGATGGTTGATGGTGGTTTGATGGTTCATGATGGTTTGATGGTTGATGGTGGTTTGATGGTTGATGATGTTTTGATGGTTGATGATGGTTTGATGGTTTTGATGGTTGATGATGTTTTGATGGTTGATGGTGGTTTGATGGTTTTGATGGTTGATGATGGTTTGATGGTTTTGATGGTTGATGATGGTTTTGATCCTTTTGTTTTGATCTTCTCTGGTTTGTTCTAGTCAACTTTGCTCCAGTTGAGTCTGTTCTGATCTGGTCTCGTCTAATCTGGTCTGTTCTAGTCCAGACTAGTTTGGTCTCATGTGGTCCAGCCTGCCCTGTTTTTTTTTTTTGTTTTTTTTTAATACTGGTCTGGTTTGATCTGGTATGTTCTGGTCTGAAAAACCTTTAAAATATCTATATTTGCTGCTTTACCCTGTTGTAGTCAGAAGCTGAAAAACAGATGTTTCTCTCCATTGACGAGTCAGGTTATGATTAATGAGTTCAGCACAAATTTGTCTTATTCTGAAAGAGGTTTTTTGGGATATTTTCACTTTTTTTATGTAGCTATTTTCATTATTTATCAATCGGCCGGTCAACAAAGATATCAGGTGCTTCCTGAGGGGGAGCTGTGGAGACGAAAGTAAAATCAAAATAAAGTCATGTGATGAATGAAAAAGGGTTAACTGTATATTTATTTGTATAAATAAAGTTTTGTTCTGAACTTTGTTAAATCAAACCTCAGTTCTTCCTTCACAAACATCCGGTCAGTCGTAGCAACGCTTCGGCCGCCATCGTCCGTCTGTCTGTGTGTGGTCTGTCTCCAAACCGGCAGATTCAGCATTGATTCTTCACTTTCTCTGGGTTTATTATTCTCATCATTATCTGCCTTGTTATCGTCACTTTAAGCTCATCGCTCTGCCTCTCTGACTCTCCACCCTCCATCCTTCTCCCTCTCTCTCTTTCATCCCTCACTCTCTTCATCAGCAGTGAAAAATGAGGCTTAATTAACTGTGTGCCTGCAGGACTTTGGCTTTCTGCGTGTGTGTATGTGCGCGCGCAGAGGTAAAGTAGGCCAGTCTATAAGGTGGTTAATTAGGATGCAGCAGGCCTCTGTCCGCTGGCTCCCAGGGACCAGATGGAGAGCCGGGTTCACAAACAGAGGAGGGTTTGTCCAACGATGTTTTCACTCTCACCTCGACTCGACTGCAGAAGCAGAATCAGACTGAAGGCTCGTCTCCGGCGCTCTGCGCTCGCTCATCACCCATTCATCCTCTGAACAGACGAACTCACGAGGACTGAAGTCACGCGGTTTTACAACCATCGGTCACTGGAGGCCAACAAACACAAACACCTTCAGCCCTGCTTCCTCACTGCTGGCTGCTGAGCTGTACATCCTCCCTCCAGGCGTCCGTCATGCACACTGTTGGTTCTGTTTGGTGGATCCACTCGCAGCCGGAGCAGACTCTTTGCTTCAATCGAGCTGTTTTCTAATGTTTCTGTTTATTCACTGCGTTTAGTTTTTCTTCACTGGATTTCAGGCTCATCTGCGTTAACATCCTGTCAGCTGTTTGCTCTTCTTGTTGTTCGTTTGTAGCTCGATGCTCCACAAACATCATCAGTTTGAACAATAAATCTTACTGAGAAGAAACACACACACACGATCTAACACACACACACACACGGTAACACACACGGTAACACAAAGCCAGAGTGCCTTCACATGTCAAAGAGACTTAACATGTCGCCCCGGCAACCGGTGCCTCGGGACCACCTGCACCCTGAGAGTCACCACAGAGACTCATCCCACACTGTCAATCACACACACACACACACACACGCACACACGCACACACACGCGCACACACCTACCTGTGCTGCGTTTGTATGTGTGTGTGTCCTGTAGTGTTCAGGTGACACAGATCTCTCAGATCTTCCTCTGGGGCCAACACAGCTGTGTCTGAACTCACCTGAAGCATGCACACACACACACACACACACACACACACACACACACACACACACACACACACACACACACACACACACACACGTCAGGGTTAAAAGGGATCAAGTGTGTTCTGTCACAGGACTCGTACATCATGTTTTAACTGCTTCTTTTCTCGATCTAAACTCCATAATTGATCCCTGATATTATTTTTACATATTATCTGCACTACTGCAATATTACACATACAGTCTCTTTTTGCTATAAATACTTGTTTATATTGTTATGTTGTAGTTTATCTTAGTTATTTTGTATTTTTTAATTATATGATATTTATTATATCTTATACATATTATATAATTCTATGTTTAGTTTTGGCCCTGCAATCGGCTGGCGACCGGTTCAGGGTGTACCCCGCCTCTCGCCCATTGTAGCTGGGATAGGCTCCAGCCCCCCGCAACCCCGAAAGGGATAGGCGGTATAGATAATGGATGGATGGATGGATGTTTAGTTTTACTTTGCTATATTTTTATTATTATTCCTGTTTATACTTTTGTTACTTTTTTCAAAATAATTGTGTGCACACTCTGTGTCTGTATGTTTAATTGCCACTGCAACAAAAAAACTTCAAATGGGATCAGTAAAGAAGCAGTCTGAGTCTAAAGTCTGATTAAATGGTTGAATCAAAGTACATGAACACGCAGCAGGCTGTCGGAGCTGTGTTGGGTTCAGGTCTTAAGGACGCTGTCGATCATATTGTACATGTGACGCAGCTTCTGTGGTGAACAGGAAGTGACTGGATCATTGATTACTGATATACAGTCCGATCATGACGTTGTCATTGAGACAGACACAGCAGACACTGATGATCAGCTTGGCTTCTGAAGGGAAGTCTGACCTTTGGGAGTTTGCTTCCTGTCTTGTTTTTTAATCCAAACAGTTATTTTTCCTCCTCCAGTCCTCCTTTAATCCCACAAACACAGGTAAAGGTGTGTGAGGTTATCTGGGGGTCTGTGAGCTGCGATTGTTTTTGTCTTTCGTGCGTCTGACATCTTCCCGCTCCTTCCGTCTCATCTTCTCTCGTCTTATTGGCTGTTTTTAGCTCGGCTTGCGTCTCTCGCTGCTCTGCTTTGCAGGTTGTGACAAACCGGTTTGTTAAAAGCACTTTATAAATAAACACACTTGCACTTTAATCACCTTTCATCATCGCTGTGTGACAACCTGTGGGCGCGACCACAGTTTAATTTAATCCCCCCTCATCTTCCACCCCTCCCCTAATTGATGCTCTCGCGAGTGGCGGCGGCGGTTTGCTATTTCTGAAGCGGCGCTGGTTGGCTGCCACGGCTCCGCTTCACGCTGAATACATCAGCCGCCATTCAAGTCAGAGACTCAGAGGAAGAGGAGAGAAAATAGCTCTCCTCATTGTGTCTCCGTCCTCTCGATTCTGTCGCCTCCCTCTCTGATCCCGATACGCTGCGTGTCAGACAAACAAATCCCCTCCCCGAACAAATAAATGAATTTCAATGAAAAGATGGCAGAATGGAGTTTGGAGTAAACAAAGCACAACTGCTTTTCTCCTTTTAGCCTGCTTTTGCATAACAAGCCGTGACACGCTCGCCATTGAGATTCAAATGAGTAAGTGGCAGCTTAAGATGGACTTAGCTGCACTTCACTGGGACTGTTTATCCGCTTTCAGAAAGGACGCGTCACTCTCAGCGCTTCCTGTTTGACGAGTTTAGGACAACACGGCGTCCTCTGTCCAACCACAGCGGACTGTGAGGGGTTTTTAAACTGTTGAGAGCTTTATGAAACTTTATTGATCTCTGCCAGGAAATTAGGCCGCGGCCACAGCGAGCAGAGCAGCAGATCCACAGGACAAACACAAACAACTCAAACGTCTGCACACGCTGTCTGTGACATGTGGTGACGTTACAGTGAAACATGTTAAAGGCTTTCTGCTGGACTGGACGAGGATGAGCATCGTGACAAACATGGAGGTTGCAGAAAAAGCAGCACAGAACAGCATGACAGCCGTTCAGCAGGGACTCGGGCTGTATGAGAGACAGTCGAGCTGACGGCGGGATGGAGGATGGAGGAAGGAGGAGAGGGAATTTAAAGATGCACAGATGAGAGGAGGAGTGGCGTCGCTCCTCCAAACATCGCAGCTCGGCTGAGACTTCCTGCGTCACAGCGCTGTGGACTGTGTCTGAAGCCACTTAGTCAAAAATACATTGTTTTGTTATCATGGAGCGTCTTCACTTCAGTCTGAGCGACGCCTCGATGCCTTTGGCAGGTGCTGCGTCCTCGTCCCCTCTGGACTGAAGGGCTAAGCCTCTTTGGGACTGTCTGGTCCACGATGTGGGAGACAGTCCTGAAAAAGCGGCGTGCAGACGTGCACTTGGTCTTCATCCCTGAAGCCTTTTGTGGCAGAATTGAGACACGCTGCTTGAAAAGGCGGGACAAAGGTGAAATCTCAGTGAGGTGGTCTCATTGCTGCCCCTCGTTTACCTCAAGAGGCAGCTGCGTTTGTGAGATCTAGATCACATGATGCAAGATTACTTCCAGTTCTGAGCTCCATGTAAATGATGGTTTCACTCTCTGCTCTCCTTTCCAAAGCGCAGCAGTTTGCTGACTTTCTGCTTCACATCTGACTTTCACTAAAAATCAGAGTTGTGCGAGTTTTACAGTTTAATGGATGGATTTTTCCCTCGCAGTAATCACTAGTCTGACTTCACTTGGTACCACCTGTCCGATTGTCTCACTGTGTCCACAACTGTAAATATTAAGATTAAACTGCATTAAAGAGTGATTTCCCTCTGGGGCTGATTGACTGGGGGGTCTGCAGACTGACAGATTGAACGTGCACAGTGCTGATTGGCTGTTAACTGCTGCTGGAAGAACTGATGCTGCAGGGGGACCCTGTGGGCTGGTTGCACTCTTAAAAACCATCAAATAGAATAAGAAATGTTCTACCAGCTGCCATTAAAGACATTCATGAAGGCGGCGTCGTCATGCATCAGTCAGTCAGCGCAGTGTTTCCTTCTTTAGCTGCTTCGCGGCACTTTGTTTGTCAGGTACAATGCAGGACACTGTCAGTCTCATCGTCTCCTCATCACTGAGCTTGTGACGACGCCATGAACTCTGACTGCACCGAGAAAAGACAGCGAGATGGCTCAAAGTGCTGATCTCACTCCTCTCAAGTTAAAACTGTGGTGCAGTTCATTTGGACTGAACTAACCAACGTCTAACCAACGAGGAATTACCCCAGAACACAGGGGATTATGGGTAGAAGATGTCTCATGGATGGGAAGCTGAGCGGAACAACATGAAGATCATATTCAGGTGCTTCTTCATGCGTTCTTAACTGTTCGACAGAAGCTCGACTAAACCTTGAGATTTGTGTCAGAATCACCTCAAAAATAAAAATACAGAAACAAAAAGCACAAAAAAGCTGAACTACATTAAGTGTACAAACGTGATTTTACGCTCATTTCCTGTCAGAGCAAGATGTGAACGAGGAATGATGTCACGCTTGGAAGGACAAACACGTCCGTCCTCGTGTGAAAATGCTCGCCATTCAGGTCGGCAGCCCTTCACCGTCCTCTGCTGCCCTCGCTCGGTGCCGCCTGCGGCTCCGAGCCGGACGGTCCTCTGCATTTTTGTATGCATGCATGCATGTGTTCAGTGAGACCTCGCCCGAGTTCAGCGGCTCACATCAGGGATCGGCTCACCCTGCAGGCCGCCAGGCACATTTCCTCTGCTCAGGAGGCCGAGTGGAAGGACACGAGGGCCCGCTGCACCGTGAACAGGCTGAACTGTCCGGACACCGTCATCAGATGGTCCCCTAAAACAGGATGAGACAGGATTTAGACAATTATTTTGGAGCAAATTAAAATCACCAATCATGGAAGCCACGAGCAGCACGTCTGTCAGGGGACTGACCAATCTGACCCACGTGGACTGGCCTGTCCCCCTTCAGGACCACCTGAGGCCCCTCACACAGCTCTCCTTCCCATGAAGACCACTGGAGCTCCTCAGCCGTCCTGACCGCCGGCTTTCCCACTTAATGCCCCACTGAAGCCGCTGTCGAGGTTTTCTGTCAACGAGGATTATTGCGTTTCAGTTTGTGTTTGTCTCTTTGTAGCTGCTGTCAGCCATCATGCGTTTCATTGGTCAGCGTATCTTCTCGGCTCGGTGCAGGACATCACTTCTAATCCAGCTGCTTCCAACAGAATCTCCTGAAAGTTAACCAGCACAAACAGACCAGACAAACGACCCATAATGCTTAGCAGGTTCACTCTGTAACACAGCGTCCAGACCAAAATCTAACTCCCTAAAACAAACGTCCGCCTACATTCAGGCCACTGAGGTTAGAGGACGTCCTGCCGCTCCAGCAGCAGCTTCAGACAGTGCAGCAGAACGCGGCGTTCATTCGTTAGATGTTCTGCCATCAGTGACCTTTTATCAGCCTGCAGGAGTCAAGGAGACACTCCTCCTCCTCCTTCCTCTTCTCCTCCTCCTCCTCGTGGATGCAGGTTTCTATGCAGAGCGGTTTTCACAGTTTCTGCCTGGACTGACCGCCGGCGCCACATCTGACCGTGTTGATGTTTATCATGATAATGGGACAGATTCCATTTCGCTTACATACGCCGCCCACAGTGCAGCATATGTAAAACCACAGACAGGAATAGACGTGATTATTCTGGATTTTATGAGCTGACTGAAGACTGAAGAGCAGCCACGCAGAAGAAGACAGAGGAGCACTGAGCTGGAAGACTTCTCCTTCGTCACCTCGTCCCCTCCCTTTCTTCTCCTCCTCCTCTGTGGTTGTGAAGGGTGGTAGTTTCTTTTCTCCTCCTTTCATCCTCCTTGTCGCTCCTTCTCCAACTCTGTTTCTTCTCTTCCCTCTCCTCTTCTTTTCTCTTTGTCCTTCTGTCCCCTCTCCCTCTATCAGCTCCTCTCTTCCTCCTCCTCCTCCTCCTTCCTCTCTTCCTCTCGGCGTGTTGACAGTGCTTCAGAGACGATATAAAAAGACGGAAACAGGGGAAGACACTGTCGTGTTTTCACCTCCGCTCCTCCTCCTCCTCTGTCTCCTCTTCATCCCTCTCTCTTCTGCCTCTCTGAAGTGAAGTTTTCTCTCTTGTTCAGATTGTTGTCTCCTTCGCTGCCGTGAAACAACACAAGAGCCCAAACAACAGCGAGCGCCGAAGCAGCTTCAAACCAAACAAATCCCTTCTCAAAACCAGACGGCACAAAGAGCGACGTGAAGCGAGAAGACGAGCGAGTAGACTCACAGACGCAGACGAGTGTGTGTGTGTGTGTGTGTGTGTGTGTGTGTGTGTGTGTGTGTGTGTGTGTGTGTGTGTGTGTGTGTGTGTGTGTGTGTGTGTGTGTGTGTGTGTGTGTTTGACTGGGCGAATGGGAGTTCCTGCTGTTTGGATGTTGCCGTGTGATCTTCTGAAAGTTTCGTTGTTTTATTTTGGAGGAGCCGCTCGCCTCTCTGCCTTCCTCCCCGTCACTCCATCACTCTTGTCTTCCGAGCAGCGCGGCGCAGATGAAAGATGAGAAAACACGCCGTGCACTGAACAGGAACGTCACCTCGTCCCCTTTGGCTGCAGCCGCTCGGCTTTCATGCTGCAGTCTGAACAAGCGGCGCTAGCTTAGCTAACAAGCTGCGTTACTACAAACAGAGGCGGCGACAAAAGCAGGCGTGACAGCGTGAGCTAACCAAACGAAGCAGCAACTAAAATACACAAAACAACACTGTTCCCCGATTCTGTAAAGAGGCTTAGAAAAAATAAATAAAAAAACACACTGATGCAAACAACATGGGCTCAGAATGACAGTTTAAAACCTGATGTTAATGCTAGCGTGAGCGTGAGAATGCTGCATCTTCACCAAGAGAGAGGAGAAGGCTACAGAGGTGAACATAGATTAGCTCTTTGTTTCCTCACAATGATAAATCTCTTCAAACCTCTACATGAATCTTCATGCCATCAGCAGCTGAAGAGGCAGGTTATCTTCTCTGGAGCTGGTGGAGACCAAACCAGAGCTGAAAGGAAAGCGAATGATTAGACTGACGTTCATTAGGATCCCACCGTCGCTCTGTGTGTCTGCTGGGTGTGAAGCAGTGATCTCTGACCCTCCAGCAGCAGCAGCCTGGCTGTAGCGGCTCGTCTGGTCTGTCATTGGGTGGATTTGTGAGCCTTCAGATGAAAAGAGGTTTGCTGCTCGATCCGTCTGCCTGCTGACGTTTATTTGATTGGATGGTTTTCAGTGTGTTGCAGAGTTCGGGGAGGTTTTCTCTTCCATCGCTCTCTTCCTAAAATGCTGGCCTGTGTCTCTTCTAGCTGCCTCTCATAGAGCTGTTCTGATTGTTTGCGCTCTGAAAGGCCATCTTCGTAGTTTACACAAAATAAATCATCTTCCTCTCTTCTCCCTCCAGGTGATGAGTGGTACCTGTGCAGGCTGACTCTGAGCATGCCCAGCCAGGCTGACATGCAGTGGGCCATGTTTCCCTCGCCTTACCTGGGCGCTGTGGGTCCCGACGCCACACCTGGCTCTGTAGTCTACCGACTGTCGGCACGGCGGCGAGATGGAACAGCTGGACAGGCTCAGTATTTCCTGATGGACGGTAAGTAGCTTTTATCTTCTGGTCTTATTGTGTATGAAAACTCTAAAAATAGGATTACATAGTGTATATGAAGGGACACTATGTGGCCAAAAGTATGTGGACACTCATGTGTTTGCTGGTTTGGATTCCCTGAGTTCCAGCTGCAGGTGTGATTCTGTAAAGACCTTTTGGTCCTGAAAAGCAGTTTCAAACGCAGGGAAAGATGCTGTAGGCTGCGTGTCACTTGCCTTCTGATGTGCAGCGTATGTAAAAATGTGTTTCCAGACCTCCTCATTCCAGTCACAGTTTCCTCAAACCTGCCGTGTGCTCGCTCCCGCTCTTATCTCCTGCTTGTATCTGTAATTAGGTCCGCTGCCGCTCCGCCAGGCACTCTGTGACAAACCTGTTTTGTTCAAAGGAGAGATTTATAAATAAAATTTGACTTGTTGAATTTCAATTACCGTCAAGTAGGAGAAGGAGAGAAAAACGCACATAAACGGCGTGGAGCTGCACTGTTAATCGCTCCCCGGGGCACAGAAAGCTCCCAGATTCAGGAAGAATAGGAAAGTCTCTGGAGAGGCAGCGAGTGGGAGGGTGGGCGGATGGGCGCCGGTGGCTGTGGATTTTTTATTTTTTCTAATATTTTACAGGAGAAGAGGAGAAGGAAAGAGGAGGAAGGAGTGAGGAGAGATATTTTGAGAGCTAATTTCTAATGCTTTCATATTAAGAGCTTCTAACCTCCCTTTGGCGTAATGTGACTACATGTGTACCGACGAATAATCCAATAATTTACATTAAAATGTTTTTAATATCATGCCAATATGGAAATATATTCAGCCAGTGTGCGTGAGGCCAATTAACAGCTTTAATGTGATTTCAGTCAGTTTGAGGCTCTTAAATTTACAGTTTGTGTGTCAGCAGCAGGACACTGAGTTTGTTCAAAGAAGTGAAATTTCTGTCTGTTATCACTGAAGGAAGACAGAATCTTTATTTTCACCTAATGATGAATTCAAACGAACGAAACACAGGCTGTGTACGATGGAAAATATGCAGTTTATGACGCTAACACTGGCACAATGGTTCAGTGGTTTAACAGCTGCAGCTAGTTAGCTAATGCTAACCTTCTAGAAATCTGCTTTTTAATGTTTCCAGCAGACTTATTTCAAAGCAAAATCTTGTTGAAGGGTTTTAGATAATCGTGACAGGTGTATGTGATCTTCAGACAGGGCCAGGCTAGCTGTTTCCACCTGCTTCCAGTCTTTATGCTAAGCTAAGCTAACCATGCCCTGACTCTCACTGCTCAGAAGGAAGCGTGGATCTGCTCCCCCAACCCTCGTCTGACGTCGTTAGCTTGAGGAGAGTCGTCTGTAGCTAACTCACCCTGCTAGCTAACACAGCTCAGCTGGGGAGGCCACCATTAATGTTTACATCCGGCGCTGTCACGAGCACGAGCCCCCCGTCCATGAGTGGATGCAGTGATGCGGCTGTTAGAGAAGACAGCTGTACAGGTCAGAGGAGGAAATGAACTTGTGTGGTGAACTGTCCCTTTAAACAGACTCTTCAGAGAGACTCAGATGAACTCGTTTCAGAAAAATCCCTCCACAAATAGACGGAGGAGGAGGAGGAGATGATTGACAGGTTGGATGCAGCTGCTGCTGGTTCAGAACCCTCTGGTCAACAGCTGATCCTTCTCCTCCTCTCCTCCATCCTTTTCTCCTCCAAAATCGACTCTTCGGACAGTTTTAACCAGCTCACACTTTCTTTTCACATCCTACAGCTCTGCTTTCAGTGCGGCCGGTTGCTGCTGCATGTGTTCTACTACGTCATGGAGTTCTCTGATAAACTGCAACATTCAATGTTTATAGCATATTGACAGATGATGATGATGATTGTTATGACAGCAGTGTTGGCTGAAGGCTGCTGTAAAAGATACTCGTCTTCATGTTGTTCCTCTGTCTCTGCGTCTGCAGTCTGAATATTTGAAGCTCTGGTCGATTTCACTGAGCGCTCGTTTGTGACTTTGAAATGTGAGAAGCAGCAAAACTCCAGAAGCTGTTCCCTCACGTGATGCTACCGCTTCATGCGACAAGGATCGAGTCACCTGCTCGGTTTGATGAAGATTTGACAAAATTAAAACTCAAACAGGAAACTTCAACAGCTGTTTCAAATGGTATCAGAGGAGTCCCCTTCATTCTTCTTCTCTGACTCGTCCTCCGTCCAGGTGGTGAGGAGTGCTTCGAGGTGGATCGGCGCTCTGGTGAGATCAGGACCACGGGACGACCTCTGGCCCCCAGTAAGGAGTACCTGCTGCGGGTGCAGGCGACAGATGGGCACGGCCGCAAAGGCCCTCCGGCCACCGTGGCCGTCCTGGCCGGCTACCGGCCGCCGCAGTTCACCAGCTCCACCTACAGCCTGAACGTCCCCGAGAACAAAGGCGTCGGCCAGCCGTGAGTCTGAAGACGAGTCCTCGGGGGGGTTATTGGGGGGGTGTTGATGTTTTTAAGATTATGAGAGAATCATTTAATTGTTGGTTGTATGAAAAGAAAAGAAAAACATTTTCTTAAACACACAAAATCCATCACTGTTCAGACAAAGCTGCCAGCTTTAAGCCTGCACGTATACACTTTATCGCTTCCTGTCAGCGCCTTTGAAGTATTTGTATGTGTTTTTGTACATCATGCTCAGTGTGTAGTATATGTACAGACTGTAGTATACGCAGCGTAAGAAGGACAGTATTTTATCTAGTAATGTTATGTATTTTCTGCATAGTACTGATATTTATTTTCATTGTATGTTCACGTTTTGTGCAAAATGACAACAGATACTGCAGAATACTACTTACAGAGCAGATTAATATCATAGTAAAGAAGTGTTTGTAGTGTTACATCCAGTATTTTAAGTAGTAGTTTTCTTCAGCTGGCTTGTTTGTGTTTGTGTCCTCCATATTTACAGAAACATCATTTACATTCCACTGCTTCAAATACTCTGTGTGTGTGTGTGTGTGTGTGTGTGTGTGTGTGTGTGTGTGTGTGTGTGTGTGTGTGTGTGTGTGTGTGTGTGTGTGTGTGTGTGTGTGGCCAGCTCCTTGGCTTTGCATGTCATGTGATGCATGAAAAGATGAGCCCTGTAGAGCGAGACAAAAGAAGAGGGAGGAGGAGGAGGGAGGAGGATGAGGTGGAAGGACGAGGAGCGACAGGGAGGAAGAGAGAAGAAGGGATGAGAGGGAGGCGGAGGAGGAGGAGTGGAGGATGGAGGGATGAGAGGATGAGGAGAAGGACGGGGGGAAGGATGAAGAGGACCCAGATGTATGAGTGTGGCCTCAGGCTGAGAATTTGAAAGTGTGGCAAATTCAAATATTTATTAAAAGCGAGGTCTGGATAAACATGAAGGGGTGTGTGTGTGTGTGTGTGTGTGTGTGTGTGTGTGTGTGTGTGTGTGAGAACCCCTCAGGGCTGCTGGCGCAAAGCACATTGTATTAATATCCAAGTATCCATGCCACCCTGTGAGCTGTGTGTGTGTGTGTGTGTGTGTGTGTGTGTGTGTGTGTGTGTGTGTGTGTGTGTGTGTGTGTGTGTGTGTGTGTGTGTGTGTGTGTGTGTGTGTGTGTGTGTGTGTGTGTGTGTGTGTGTGTGTGTGTGTGTGTTGTAGTCAGATCGATTAAGCAGGTTGTTCTGGTGTGTGGCTCTGGATTAATCCAGGACCAGCTCAGCTTCCTGCTGACCTGTGGTCACGTTCCCGCGCTCGCGTCTGCGCTCTGCTGTCTTTATCCACATGCAGACAAGGGCTTCAGTGTTTGAACTTGACAAATATCCCATCATGCATTTCAGGCCAGCCAGCCGACACGCTGCTGTCAGACATGTTTTAGACATTAAAAGGTTTCAGTTGGTTTCAGTATCGGAGCCACCAGCAAGCTAGCTGAGCGAGGAGCTAGGCTAACAGTTTCCCAGTTTCCCCTTGCCTACAGTATTTGTGCTAAGCTAGGCTAAACATGTCCTAACTGACATCTGTCCTCTCATCTGATTTCAGTCCCTGCTGCTCATTTGTCTGTTGTCTTTGTCTTTATCTTCTAACCTCACTCTCCCTCCGCCTCCTTCCTCCTCCTCTCGGTGCGTCTCCTCGCAGCATCGCCGTGGTTCAGGCCCTCTCCTTCCAGAAGAAGACTCTGTCCTACATGCTGCTGCTGAATCCTGGGAACCTGTTCAGTATCAACCAGGAGAGCGGCGCGCTCAGCCTCACCAGGAGCGTCGACTACGAGAGCGGACACAACGTCCACACCCTGCAGGTCCGCGCCTCCGAGCCCGACACCGGCCTCAGCGGCGTGGTGGAGGTACGAACACACTGCAGTGACACGCACACACACAGCCGGGCTTACCGCCGTCTGTGTTGGGGGGGTGAAGCTCGTTAGCAGAGGGTGTTTGGGAAGAATCAGCCACCTTGGCTGACCGGTGGGGGGTCGCAGGCGTTGACCATGAGTGGTCTTACAGCCCCTCTTCTCTGGATAAACAGAATAAATGCACGCTAACAGCTGGACGACTTGCCGTGCTCATGTCAGAGACGACGACGCTGACCCCCTCGGCCGCTGCCACCGCAGCTCTGATGAAACTCATTAATTCCAAATGAGGGAAAGCGCTGCCGCTGAATCAGGCGCTGTGATGCAACTGTTTCATTACTGTTTATTCTGCGTGTGTGTTCATTATGCATGCGTGAATCTAAACACACGGAGCTGTTTGCCTCGTCTCTCCCAGCGTCCCGTGAAGCTCTCATGATGAAAACGCAGCAGATCAAAGCTGCTCCACCATCACGTCGGATCAGCTCGTGATCAGCACTTTGAGCTCACCACACTTTCTTACACAGTTTGCAACATTATGGATTAACTGAAGGTGCAGCACACACACACACACACACATGCACGCACACACGCACACACACGTAGTGCTAAGTGCAGGAACCTGGCAGCCAAACCTTGACTCCTATTCTTACAGTAAGCTCTTAAGACTTCACACCGCAGATAGCTACATCTGTTCCCATTAACACACATGCTCACACACATGCTCACACACACACACACACACACACACACACACACACACACACACACACACACACTCACACTCCATTATGACCTGCTCTCAGTGTCCAGATGGTTCGCACAGACAGAGAATAGCTGCTAAACTACCAGCGTCCCCCAAAGGCCTCTGCTGCTCTATAAGCTCGGCTGGCTAATACACTGTAAGGGCCCTGCCTGCGCTGCACGTGTGTTCGTACAGTACGTGTGTGTGTGTGTGTGTGTGTGTGTGTGTGTGTGTGTGTGTGTGTGTGTGTGTGTGTGTGTGTGTGTGTGTGTCAGGCAGGTGTGTAGAAAGCAGTGCTAACATCACATCGTGCTGCAGCATCTGCACTTTGTGTTGCCTTCAGCTTTTAGAGACATTTTCAAAGCGTGAACATGAAGCGCGTGTCCCTCGTTACAGCCTCACACTCCGCTGACATCACATCTCGCTAACGCTCCTCTTCTGCCCAGCTGATCCGTCGCTTCTTTGCCCTCGTGAAGCATAAAGACTTGAAAAACAAAAGCCAGGAGTTTGATCGACTTGAGAATTTTCTTTAATCTGCCAACTTCAGAATCACCTGCAGATAATTAGAAATCCGTCGTCTTGACAGATAACAAAATAATTGCTTGCTCTGCAGCACAATTACAAAATTAGACAGACAATTAAAAATAGTTAAAAAAAAACCCAGCTGAACACAGTTTCCAGGCAGTGAGCAGATGGTGCAGGGGTGGTGGAAACAGCAGCAGCTGAATGATTATGATTATTTATTTCTTTAACGCTCAAAGTGTTCGTTTGTGCCCATTCGTTACTTTTGTCAACACTTATTTTGTATTTGATTCATTTTCACTGGCATGATAAAAATGCCATTTAAAACCTTTTCAAATGGACCATCCGTCAGAGGTGCAGTGGGGGTGGAGGTGGAGGACCTGAAGGTCATGTCCAGCTGTTGGAGGTGGAGGAGGAGGAAAACTCGTGAATACTGTTATTCAACCTGCAGATTAGCTCACACACAGTCTCAACAAAGCAAGCTTCTGATACCTCCACTACCTCAGATACTTCTCTGTGAGTCCTGGCACGTTTATATTTGGCCGCTCTGATCGCTGCTTTTATTCACAGCAACAGTACAGACAAGGCTGATTCTCTGTTTCATGCCACTGCTGACATGAGCTAATTGTTCATAAACGCTGCCATGAAAGCAAAGCAAATACAGTTTGATGCATTAGTCTCAGCTGAAGGTCCTCTTACTGGCCAGTTTGAACCAGTTTGATTTGTCAATCTGCTGCTTCCAGAAGGACGAATGAAGCTGATGCTTAACGTCTTCAGATGAAGACTGTGTGACGCAGCTGAAAGCTCCAGGTGATGTCAGTGATTGGACCTTGACAGATGTAGCCAGTATTCATATTATCTGCAGGACAAATGGAGACAAATGTCCACCTGTGGTTTTATTATTGTGTTTCTGTGGGGATGTCCCAGCGCTGCCTCTGGTTCACGAGGTTGGAGGATGAAATGTCATATTTAGACATCAGCAATGATATAAGATGAAGTGTCATGAACAGTAGAGACAGCTGATGAGCGCAGTGCAGAGGAGCTCAGAGCGTGTCTCAGTGAACACGTCCACATTTAGCTGCTGGGTTCAAGTCAAATAATCAACAGTTTTCCATCTGTTTCCAGCTGAAGCCTCTAAATATTCAGCCCGTGTTTGCAGAAGCAGCTGTGCATCTAAATCTTGTCAGCTCGCCCTCCGCTGCCCCGCTGTTATTACTGAACAGGTGGTGTGTCGAAGGTTCAGGGCTGCGTAGGAAATCTGAGCTCAGGTGGTCGGGTCGCTTAAATCAGCCTTTATGGGAATGGAAAATAGGGTTTTGGTTTGAGCTCCAGTGGCTCGGGATAGTGGGTGAAATGGGTTTCTCTCCTCCAGCATTCGTCTTCATAATGTTTGCATGAGTTATTCTGGAAAACAGGAAGTCATAAAGTCTGTCCAGCTGAAGAACCAAAATTTCCAAACCGGCAGATTGTCAGCGAACTTCTGTGGAGCAGCGAGAACGACATCATGGCGTCACATCATCAGTTCATTTCCAGTCTGAGATCAGACCTGAACGACGGTGCGTTTGAAGCACAGAACGAACAGAAAGTGAAAGAAGACTCAGCTCCTCAGCTCGCTGCACTCACGTCACGTCACGTCACGTCACGTCACGTCACGTCACGTCACGTCACGTCACGTCACGTCACGTCACGTCACGTCACGTCACGTCACACAGCCTCCATCACAGCGCGGTCTGGAGGAAAGGAGGGTTTGAGCAACTCTTACAGAAAGTCTGGCTCCATGCGTCGCTAACAAGAATATGTTCAGTCCAGCTGACAGGAAATAATCAGTCCAGGTGTTTTTTCTACCTGTACGTGACCAAAGTAATGCGACTACTGTGATTAACGGGGTGAAATAAACACAACACACTAACAGGAAGACGTTTGTCCTGCAGGTCGTCGTCCACATCACAGACGAGAACGACTGCACACCAGAGTTCCTCCACTCCATCTACACCAGAGACAACGTACCTGAAAGCATCGCACCTGGAACCTCCCTGCTGCAAGGTAACACACACACACACGCAGGGGCTGATGTGTGGAGCTGGTTCTGGTAAACTATCTGCCCTCAGTCTGTGAACGCATCACCTGCACTTCACACCTGTGGGTATATACAGTGTGTGTGTGTGTGTGTGTGTGTGTGTGTGTGTGTGTGTGTGTGTGTGTGTGTGTGTGTGTGTGTGTGTGTGTGTGTGTGTGTGTCTCACTGCCATCTGTCATAGCTGCTGGTGACTGGTTGAGATCAAACAGTCCGACTTCAGCGAGGCTTTGCTCTTATTAGGCAGACAGCCAGCAGCACGCACACACACACACACACACACACACACACACACACACACACACACAAACACACACATTCATACATACATTCAACAGTATACAAACTAATGTATTTATAAAATTCCTCTCTTCCTCTCCTCTCTTTGTCTTCCCTCCTCTTCCTCCTCTCCTCTTCCTCTCCTCTCTTTGTCTTCCCTCCTCTTCCTCCTCTCCTCTTCCTCTTCCTCTCTTTGTCTTCCCTCCTCTTCCTCCTCTCCTCTTCTCTTCCTTCCACGTTTCCCTCACTCCTCCTCTTCACCTCGCTCCTCCTCATTCTCCTCCTCTCACCTGTGTCTTCTTCTCTTCTCTTTTCTCCTGTTCCTTGTTTCCTCTTTCTCTTCCTCCTCTCTCTCTCTCTCCTCCTCCTCCTCAGTTCTGGCCCGGGACTGCGACTCCGGCGTGAACTCAGAACTCTCTTACTTTGTTCACGGCGGCGACTTTGACATCACATCGGGGGGCGTGGTCAGCCCCGCCCGCCGCCTGGACTACGAGCGACCCAATCACGTCTATGAGTTCGTGGTGGTTGCCGTGGACGCGGGAACGCCCCCCCGAACAGGCACCGCCTCCGTCCGCATCCGAGTGGCCAATAGCAACGACGAGGAGCCCGTGTTCTCGCAGAGCGTGTAGGAGCATCATCTCTTTCCTGTTTCTCTGCTTCTCCAGCAGTTTGCTTTTAATGTTTCATCAGCTTTTGTAGTTTTAATGTGTCTTCAGCGGCGTCGCTCTCTCTCTCTCTCTCTGTCTGTCACCGTCTGTGTCTCTCGCCCACAGTCACTCTGCTAATGAAGCTGTTTTTAATTCTATTTTTAATCCCACCGCTCTTCCTCCTCCGTCTGTTTTCACTCCGTCTGACTCCTTCACACATTCTTACTTTATTTCTTCTCCTAAATGTTTTTCTTCTCTCTCCTTTGTTCCTCCTCACCTCCTCCCTTCTCCTTCCCTTTCTTTACTCTTCTTGGTCTCACTCCTGCCCCCCCCCCCCCTTTCTCTCTGTCAGTTATAAGACCTTTCTGAGCGAGGATGCCGGTCCAGACACGCTGGTCGCCATCGTTCACGCCAACGACCCGGACGGAGACGGCGTCTCTTACGCCATCACTGGCGGCAATGAGGACAGCAACTTCCTGCTGGACAACCAGAAGGGTGAGGGACGAGCTTTGATGTGAACACAGTTAAAGGACTGACGTCTCCAAACACTTTGAATCGATCAGTAAGATCTGCTGCTCACTCTCAGAGGAGCTGAGAAGTCCAAATCCTGATTTAGTGTCTCTGACGGTGTGTTTAACGCGTTTTAGACACTAAACAACTGCATGTAAAGTCCAAGCAAGGTGCAGAGAAGGAGCTCAGACTGAAGGAGGTGAAGCCTCATGAGCCGAAGACGTTTGAGCGTTCGCTGATCTGAGTTTCCTCATGAAGGAGAAAAGACTGAGTTCAGTCCATCTGTGAGAGGACGTGATCAGGATCAGCCTCACCTCCGAACCAGACCAACACACGGCTCGCTGTGCATATGTTGTCTGTTAGGTTGCATAAACACACACACACACACACACACACACACACACACACACACACACACACACACACACAGTCGCTGTTACACACATGCACGTACACACAGAGGAAAATGGTCGTTGCTGTGGTAACAAGAATTTGGGGATTGGTAGCTTTTAACAAGGCAGTGAACCCCGTGGAACACACACACACACACACGCATAAATTAAAAAAACATGAATACACACATTTCTAATCACTACAGCTCACAAACACAAACTGTTCTCATCTCCTCAGTGTTTCTGGTCGACACGGTTGAATCGTTTGAAACGCGCGTGTGTGTGTGTGTGTGTGTGTGTGTGTGTGCAGGTCTGTGTGCAGGTGTGTGTGTGTCAGCAGGAGACTTTTTGAAGATAAACTTTATGTTCTGAAGTGTGATGAACAGTCATGTTTGCATGTTTATCTCGTGTGTGTGTGTATGTGTGTGTGTGTGTGTGTGTGTGTGTGTGTGTGTGTGTGTGTGTGTGTGTGTGTGTGTGTTTAAGCCTGTCTTCCTCCTTATCACCCAGCATGCACTGCTCCACTGCTCCGCCACACAGACACACTCACACATGTCCATGTACAGATATAAACATGAACATTTGCACATAAATGATATATTAAGACTCTCTCTCTCTCTCTCTCTCTCTCTCTCTCTCTCTCTCTCTCTCTCACACACACACACACTCGCAGCAGATGGCCTTTGGCTTACTCGGCTCTCCTGCTTTGTCACTTCAAAGCGTCGTGAAGTGTTTTCATGTCGATGCGCTCGCTCCCTCCCAGCCTCCGTGTCTCCATTCATGCTGCTTCCAAAGCTGCTTATTTGTTTGTTTGTTTGTTCTCTGCTCTGTTATGTTAATGTGAACGTGACTGTTAGCGCAGAGAGATGTTTCAGGCCTGGGTAACACGGCGTCTCTGCGGTGAAGACGTGTCCTCGCCGTCACATGTCCACCTGATGCCGTCTCGTTGTCGTTCAGTGAAAATGGCAGAAAATCTTCGGCTCCAGCGTCTCTGATGAGGATTATCTGCTTTTCCTGGTCTGTTAGGACTGAGAACGTGTTGTCTTTCTGTAGGTTTGACCAAATAAGACATTTGAAGACTTTCTCTCAGAGCTTGAGAGAGCTGAGACATTTTACAACCTTAAACCATAAATGATTCATCATTGAACAGAGAGAAGTGATGGTTAATCAATAATGAAGCTCTCGTCTCATGAACATGCAGATTATGTCCTCTTCACGTTGGCCGCAGTTTTGGACATCACGTCTCCAATAACCCATTTATATTTCATGTGTTTCAGGCAGATTGGACAGACAAAAAAATGAAAAAAAACAGTGTAAATGAAGCATTAGAGACTAACTGAAATCTAATTGCTCACACCACCTCATTTACTCTTCTTCTGGTGTTTTTCCTGCTTTGCTCAAACAGCCTCTGGAGCTGAGCTGACCCTGATCTGATGTCCAGGGAAGACAAAGACAGATGCAAGAGACGCTTTGGGTGTAAAAGGAAGCGTGTTGAATCTCATTTGGCTTTTATCCTGATATGAGACACTTGAAGTGTCCAACAAAGACCAGCGCTGTCCACGCGTAGACACCCAGAGCAGGGACAGCAGACTGGCTCTTTTCATTAAACTGACGTGAAAACAAGTGAGAATCAGTCTGCAGGAAAAACTCACAGACTGTTTATTCTGCACTTTGTTACCACGCTGACTTTGAGGGACTCAGCAGCTGCTGGTGTCTTCTTCTGTTGTCCTATTAGCTGAAACATGCTCTGAGCTGAGTCGTCCTCTCCTCCAGAGGAGCCTGTTGACTGTAAACTGAGCTGAGCTGTGTCCTCTGGCAGCAGGAAACAGCTCCTCTGTGCCTGCCAACATGAAAGTAATTTAAAGCAGCGTTCCTCTGAAAATGAACCTGCAGCAGACTCAGAGCTCTTACCTGTTCTGGTGAAGATGCTGCGTCAGGTGTGACTGTGGGTGAGCTGAAGACACAGAGGTGACAGCTGAAGGTGGACTGACGGCCTCCGTCTGCTTCAGAGGAAGTCTTTTTCAGCTCGTCTGACGTTGAAACGTTTGTGACGTTTGTGTTCAGGCATCATCAAGTTGCGGAGGAGTCCGCCCCCCCGGCTCAGAGGGCCGCAGTACGTCCTCAACATCACCGCCACGGACGACAACGCGTCGGGGGGGCCGTACCCACTGAGCGGCTCCGCCCAGGTCATCGTGGGAATCAACGACATCAACAACAACAAGCCGGTCTTCCAGGAGGTGACTGACTCTGATATGTCTGCAGTGAGGACAGGATGTCTTCGTCCCGTCCAGTTTGGTTCAGTTCAGCCTGGATCAGGGACTGATTGATTACATCGGGTCTGATCGTGCTGTTTGTGTTCTCAGTGTCTGAACTACAGTCTGAACGCGGTGGTCCTGGAGAACCAGCCGCCAGGGACGTTCGTCCTGCGCGTCCACGCCAACGACGCCGACATGGGCGTCAATGGAGAGGTCAAATACGGCATCATGCACAGAGACGGAGTGTCGTCCGGGTTTGACATCGACCCCGACACCGGTGAGTTCCGCGCTGCGACCCGAGCGCAAAGGTGATAACTGTCCCCGTGGTAACGTGGTCCCCGTGTTTGTCAGGTGCGATCACCACGACGGCGAGCTTCGACCGGGAGCGTCAGAGGGAGTTCACGCTGTCGGTGACGGCCACGGATCAGGCCGAGGAGCCGCTCATCGGGATCTGCCAGATCACCGTCCTCATCACAGACCAGAACGACAACGACCCCAAGTTTGAAAACAGCCGCTACCAGTGTGAGTACTGCAGAGTACTGCCAGCGTTACTGCGAACTTCACTGCTACTGTCACTATTACTACTACTACTACTACTACTACTACTGCTACTGCTCCTTTCGCTCCTTTTACTAGTACTGTTACTACTTATACAGCTAATACTACTACCACTGTGAGGTAGACTGTTACTACAACTACAAAAAATACTGCCACTACTATTACTTCTACTGCTACTTCTACTGCAGTCACTTCTGCTGCTGTTGTTACTGTGAACAATACTTGATCTGTTCCTGACACTGGTACTGATACTGTTACTACTGATACTATTTCCAGTGCTACTAATACTGCAGCCTCTACTGTTAGTACTGCAGTATAGAACTGCTCCAGAAGCAGTTTCCTGCCCCTGATGCTCAGCGCTGCCTCTCATTGGTCAGTTTTTTTCCTCCTTGTGTGTCTGAAAATGTGAAACATGGCCGCGAGACGTTCAGGGTCAAAGAGGTTTCTTTACCGCTGAAGTCGCCCACGGTAACATCTGCGCTCTCACGCCGTCCTGCTGCTGTACAGCACGACAGCTGCCGTGTGTGTGTGTGCACGTGTGTGTGTGTGTGTGTGTGTGTGTGTGTGTGTGTGTGTGTGTGTGTGTGTTGCAAGGTAAGCCAGAGTTTGGAGGAAACGGGTGAAATATTTGTCATCGTCTATCAATCTGCCTCCTTGTAATCCTGGAAAGCTCTAAAGACTGATGAAACGCTCGCCGCCGCCTCCCACGGGTCCGTGTTTGTTTACTACGTGTGCAAATGTGTGTTTTGATAAGCGTCGTGTCAGAAGTTCTCCTCGTCAGATTAGGAAGCGCACGGGGTGGCTCATTAACTATTTAACAGGCAGATTGAAATGTTTCTGGGACATGAATTCATTTACCGCCGAGTGTGTGTGTGTGTGTGTGTGTGTGTGTGTGCGCGTGTGTGCGTGTGTGTGCGTGTGTGCGTGTGTGCGCGTGTGTGCGCGTGTGTGCGTGTGCGTGTGTGCGTGTGTGTGTGTGTGTGCGTGTGTGCGTGTGTGCGCGTGTGTGCGTGTGCGTGTGTGTGTGTGTGCGTGTGTGTGTGTGTGCGCGTGTGTGAGAGCTGCTCAGCCTGCTTGTTGTTTATCTCATGATCGATATTTTGGATTGTTTTTAAGCCTCGCTCAAGGAGAACTCATTGCATTGACTGTTTTCTGAGTTATTGGTTTTGCTGCTTCCCACAGCGGATCAGCAGGATGATGTTCACGTTCATGTTCACGTTCACGTTCACGTTCACGTTCACGTTCACGTTCACGTCGGCATGAAAAGTGGATCTAAATCGGCTCCACTTCCTGTAGGCTGCACAGCTCTTTGGAAATGTTGTCAAATGATGTGAAGAGAGTTGGTTCGGTCTGTTCGAGGTGTGTCCTGATGCAGATGTGAGCGAATACAACACGATGAAAACACGCTCAGGCGTTTCGTGGTCGTACGCTGTGTGATGCGTTTAAGGGCTGTGGATGGCGTGTGATCCTCCACGTGTTGAAATCACCTTAATAAACAGGAAACAGGAGTTTTCCACCCACTGCATTGACTGTGATAAGCTCAGCAGACCTTCAGTGGATGTGTTCCAGAGCTGGCGTGATGCATTCGGGGTCTGCAATTTGTTTTTCTGAATTATAAATAAAGGTTTTCTTCCTGGATTCAGATCACAGTTGTTCAAGTGTCACTCTGAGGAGAACTCAGCAACATCCGGTATAAATAGACTTCACATCATTACTGTGTTTATCCGTCAGGCTCTGCTGAGCGTCTCTGCTCAGATGCTGTGTTTTAATGACGAAAGGCTCGAATCTGTAACAGAATGAACAGATTTAATCAAACCAGGTTTAACGCTTGGTGTTAGTTTGACTTTGGACAACTGATCAGCTGTAACCTCTGCACCTTTTGTGGTCGTTTGGTCAGCTTAACCACGTTAGCAGGACAGAGATTAAAAACTGATGTTGCTACTCAACATAATTACAGAAGAAAGGAAGCGCAGCGAGCCCCCCCCCCCCGTCCTGTTTGGAGGAGGAAACCTTAGAGGCTGATGAATCCTGGCTTTGCTCTTCATCGTTGTTTTGCTCGTTCTCAGTGGCGTTCGAGTCAGCAGCATCTGACGTGATTTTTCAGTTGAAATGAATCCAATGAGACCCACAAATGTCAAAAGGACATTATTACTGACATAATGCTTGAAGTGCAGTATACAGAGGGAAGACCTCCCCTCTGCTGCTGGTTTGTTGTCTGATCAGCACCGACGCTCGTCGCAGTCAGCAGGATTGGAGGTTATATTCATGCATTTAAAAATGAGACCCAGAAATGACAAAATGAGGTGACACGCTGCTGACACGACGCAGCGCTGCGCTCACATTATTATAATATCTGCTTACCATCACAGAACAGCGTTTCACATCACGCTCAGTCCGTTTTAAGAAAGGCAGCGAGCGCGCTTCACACGGCTGCTGCATGTGGACGTCATGGAGGTGAGACGGACGCTGAACGATGCTGGAGTAAAAAACAATCAACAAAAATACGTATTTATAAAAAGATATGAAAAAACTTTCAACCTGGCTGTTTAGAAACACCAGCGTTTGCTGTAGCCATATTATCATTAGTATTGATATATTAGCAGCAGCTAATAATGCTAATAATTAATACTATTATTGTCATTGCTACTACTACTGCTACTGTAGTACTACTGCAGTAGTAGAAATACTAGCAGTGGTACTGTAGCTGCAGCAGTGATTAACATTAGCAGTAGTCAAAGTAACAGTAGTATTTCCAGTAATACTAGTACCAGAAGAAGTAGTCATGCTACAAGTCACAACAACAGCTTAAGCAGTAGTATTATTAGTAATACTACTGGTGGCAGTACAAGTTGTACCAGTAGTGACACTAGCAATATAAATAGTAGTTATATAACACAAAAGTAATAACTGTAGTGATAGTACTTGTAGTAGTATTAATAGTAGTAGTACATTAAGCAGTAGTAGCAGTGGCAGTAGTAGTACATTAAGCAGTAGTAGCAGTGGCAGTAGTAGTACATTAAGCAGTAGTAGCAGTAGTATTTCACGGTGTGAATGATCTCATCTCCTCTCAGACTTCCTGCGGGAGGACACGCCGGTTGGGACCAGTTTCCTGCGAGCGGCGGCACACGATGACGACCAGGGAAGCAACTCGGCCATCACCTACTCCCTGTCCAATCAGAAGCCAGCTTACCTGCACATCAACCCCAGCACTGGCTGGATTTACGTCAACTACCCCATCTCACAGGTGAGAGATGCACACGGCGTTACTGCACGTTTTCTGGCTCCATTGCTTCTTTCTGAAATGGTCTGAAACTCAACGGTGGTGCTCACAAAGACAGAAGCACATGCAAACACACGAACACGCGTGTAATAAATTCATGTCTGAATCAGTTCTTCTGCTGCTCCCCTGATAAAAAAATAAAATCTGTGTGCATAAATATACATGGAGGCAGAGCTGTGCTGTTAAATAACAGCTAACATGTTCGCTACGCATCCCCTGAGGGAGCGCGCGCGTGTGTGTGTGTGTGTGTGTGTGTGTGTGTGTGTGTGTGTGTGTGTGTGTGTGTGTGTGTGTGTGTGTGTGTGTGTGTGTGTGTGTGTGTGTGTGTGCATACCCACCCAGCCGTGCTCTGCTTGCCAGTAGCTCGTCTGTAGCTCGTCTGTAGCCCGCCTGTAGCCCGTTTGTAGCCCGTCTGTAGCTCGCCTGTAGCCCGCCTGTAGCCCGTTTGTAGCCCGTCTGTAGCCCGCCTGTAGCTTGTCTGTAGCTCGTCTGTAGCCCGCCTGTAGCTCGCCTGTAGCTCGCCTGTAGCCCGCCTGTAGCCCGTTTGTAGCCCGCCTGTAGCTTGTCTGTAGCTCGTCTGTAGCCCGTCTGTAGCTCGCCTGTAGCCCGCCTGTAGCTCGTCTGTAGCTCGCCTGTAGCTCGCCTGTAGCCCGTCTGTAGCCCGTCTGTAGCTCGTCTGTAGCTCGCCTGTAGCTCGTCTGTAGCTCGCCTGTAGCCCGCCTGTAGCTCGTCTGTAGCTCGCCTGTAGCCCGTCTGTAGCCCGTCTGTAGCTCGCCTGTAGCTCGCCTGTAGCCCGTCTGTAGCCCGTCTGTAGCTCGTCTGTAGCTCGCCTGTAGCTCGTCTGTAGCTCGCCTGTAGCCCGCCTGTAGCTCGTCTGTAGCTCGCCTGTAGCCCGTCTGTAGCCCGTCTGTAGCTCGTCTGTAGCTCGCCTGTAGCTCGCCTGTAGCCCGCCTGTAGCTCGTCTGTAGCTCGCCTGTAGCCCGTCTGTAGCCCGTCTGTAGCTCGCCTGTAGCCCGTCTGTAGCTCGTCGCGCTCTCGCCGCTCTGAGCGTCTTCGTGCTGTCGGTCTTTTCCCTGAAGTCTGTCCCGCGCTGCCTCGTCGTGTGTTTACACGCCGTGACACAAGTGATGCTGTTCTCAGAGAGATTCAGAAGAAACAGATACCTGTAACGTTCAGTCATATGGGGGGGGGGGGGGGGGTAAAGAGCTGCAGAATGAATGGATGAAGACGTGTGAACAGGCTCTTTACATGAAACTTTAACGTGGAGCTTCTCCCATCTGAAGGGCTGATGGAGCTGAAGAACAGGCTGATGAGCTGCTGATGGTTTGCATTCGGTTCATTAAACGTGTTGCTCTGCTTTAAGAATTCATGTTTGATCCAACTGCAGTCACGGCTGCTGGTTTGGACCCGTTTCCTCTCGGTCGCTCTCTCTTTCCTCAGACTACAGGAAGCTGCTCTTTGTCTTCCTGGACTGAACTCTGCTGCTTTCTTCACATTTGGGCTGCTGTGTGTTTACAGTCCAGAGAGCCATCAGCATCTTTTCCACCTCTGTGTTTAGTCTCTGCACCTGATTCAGCTGATGAAGGTTTTTGGCTTGAAGCGTAGAAATAAAGTAGAACTCACAAAATGAAGTAAGTTTTCCAAACTGAACTGAACTGAACCAAAACTAACAGTTTATTTAATTTAGTTGGATTTTTTGGTCAGATTCAACTTTTGAATTAAGGTGGAAACACACACAAATGACATGAATCATTATAAATGTGCAGTAAAGTGAACTGTGCACCTGTTCACACAAACACAGTACAAGTACACAAAGTCATGAGCACGAACACAGAGATGCTCCTCACGTGTACATGTACTCACTGTCGGGGTCACGCGTTGTCAGGGTCACAGGGTCACAGAGTGTCGGGGTCACGCGTTGTCAGGGTCACAGGGTGTCGGGGTCACAGGGTGTCAGGGTCACGGGGTCACAGGATGGAGGTTGTTTCCAGCGACAGCAGCGGTGTTGTTGTTTCCGCTGTGAGGAGGATGAAGGTGGCGTCAAAGCGACAGTCGTCTTAAATGTTTAAAGATTGTCATCGTTTGAGTCAAAGTGAGTGAAGTGAATCCGTCTTGAAGTCGGCAGTTAAACAAATATGAATGACGCCGACTGTTCTTCTTCTTCTGTGGCTGTCATCTCCTCTGTTCTTCTTCTCTGCCTCTCACTGCCACTGATCTTTTAAACGACACTTGAGTCAATAATTCAGCAAAGGCGGATTTGCCCCCCCCCTCCTTTTTTATTCACTTTTATGAACAAACTGAGATCAACAGTCTCACTGTCTTTTCTCCACTTTCATATTTCCTCATTGAACACGTGTTCATTGTCTTTCCTCGGCCGTGGAACCGCCTGATCAGTAAACGTTTGATCAGAGTTGGATCATTTGAGCGTCTTCTCTCCTGAATCTCAGCTGCTGACCTTTGACCTGAACCAGCTCACCAGCGGACGTTTCCTTTATTTGTTAAAAGCTGTTTTTGCTCCCCGCAGACGTCCAGGATCAACCAGCAGATCGTGGCGTCGGATGGAGGGAACCGCAGCAGCTCCGTGGAGCTCACCGTCATCATCACCAACGTCCACAACCAGCCGCCACACTGGGAGCAGCCCGAGTACTGGGTCACCGTGCCGGAAAACACCGTACGAGACGCCAAGATCGTGGTGAGTAAGGACGCGGCAGAATCAGACCACGAGTCAAATGTCCAGTGAATTTTAAACCTGTAAGAAACACAGCACACTCATTCATAGTCCTTCATCGATTCACCCATTTTTCAAGCCAAATGCTTGTCTGGCTTCTCACGTGCTGATGTTTATCTTCAGGAAGCTGAAACTCCTCCTCCTCACTTTCACTTCCTCTCAGATCTGAAGAGGACAAATGTGACATGAGCGAGAGAGGAAGGAGACGTGGGAGAGAGAGGAACATTTCAACCTCCTGCAGGAGGAGCAGGTCCTCGTTCGTTTCCAGCCTCCTTCACATCTGTGCCGAGCGCCCTGAGGAGGCTGGAAACGCTCCTCTTCATCACCCCTCTCTCCTCCTCCTCCTCCTCTCTCAGCGTCAGCACGTTTAGCCGAGCGCTTCCAAACATTTTCTGCCGAGCAAACAACAAACCCGCCCCGAGTGTGTCTCACCTGACTCGCTCTGACCAGCACACACACACACACACACACGCAGGCACGCACGCACGTTTTCTGTATACCTCCGGTGGTTTCTTCTCTTTTGATCCCTCCATCCTAATTTGCTCTCTTTTCCTAAGCCGCTGGTTGAGAAGGTGGAGGAGTTTTTACCCTCCAGCTGCTCGATTTCATGGAGGTTAGTCAGTTTTCAAACAGTTGTAGGGCGTGTGTGTGTGTGTGTGTGTGTGTGTGTGTGTGTGTGTGTGTGTGTGTGTGTGTGTGTGTGTGCGCGCGCGCGCGCGTGTGCGTGCGTGTGTGTGCGTGTGTGTAATCCTGTGTAAGCCTGTGTGTGTTGGAGTGTGTACCTGTGCTGTATTTAATCTTTCCTCCTACTTTTCGACCCCTCTTCATCACTGAAAAGGCTGATGTTAATGATGATGGTGATGGTGGTGGTGGTGGTGGTGGTGATCGGAGGTTGTCCCGCCCACAGCTCCATCTGTCAGAGATGATTGACAGGTGAGAGAGATAATTACACCTGCTGTCGGAGCACCACAACGGACTCTCATCACCTCGAAAACAGAAGCTTAATTACTGTGTTTAACCTGACAGAGATGGAGGGAGGAGAGGAGACGGGGGGGCGGAGGAGAGGAGATGTTTCAGTTTACCAACCTGAGTGTCATCAGTGAAAACCACAGTGATGATAATCAATGCGTGGATTCATCCGCTGCTGAAAATAGTCCCGACAATGCTCTGTTTCCTTCTGATTGTCTGATGAAAGCAGCTGTTTTTAAAAGCAGCTGTTTGAGGAAATCGCTTAAGCTTTTTTAAGTAAAAGTAAATACCTGTGAGGTGTTTAGAGATTTACGTCTTCAGCAGGAACCAATGGGCTCGAAGCCGAGAGCCACAGACAGGAAGTCACACGTCTGCGTGTTGGATTCAGTGACACAAGAAGAACGGCGAAGCTGTTCCTTCAGTCGAAGCACACCTGTATCTCCTACAGGTGTCTTAACTAAATGTGTTATGTCGTCTCTCCAAATCTTCATCAGGTTTAGTTTTGAGCGTCTTCCTCTTCCTCTTCGTCATCTTCATTTATTTCTCTTCAGTTTAATAGAGATTTAGAAATGAGTATCATCCTCATCACACCCGTCGTGCTGGAAACATATCTGATAACGTAGATTAACATGCCACACGTGTCACACGCTGACAGCACAGGAAGATCAATCAAAAGGCTGAGGTTTCTCCTCTTCCTCCTCCTCCTCCTCCTCCTTCTTCCTCTCTTCCACTGTGTTAATTGCACTGAGGAGGAACTGTTGTTTTAAATTTAGCAGCGTTAATAAGGTTTGTTAATTACATTGTTAACGAGATAGATGAGACACTGCAGAGGTGGGAGCTGCTGTGTGTATGTGTGTGTGTGTGTGTGTGTGTGTGTGTGTGTGTGTGTGTGTGTGTGTGTGTGTGTGTGTGTGTGTGTGTGTGTGTGAGATGTTATAATAGGCTCATCATCATCTGACTCTTTGCTTCCTCTTCCTGTCGATGTTCTCTGCTGCTGACGGTCTCTGATTGTTCGATGAGGCAGAAATTTGATCCCGTTCAGTTTTTATCGTTTGTTAATTTTTGAGAAAATAGAGAAACAAAGTGCGTTAGTGGCTTTTATAACAGCAGTGAAAGCCCGTTAGCCTGTCAGAGCGTCCTTACCTCAGAGGACAGGCTGTGTCAGGCACTGCCTGTGCTGCCTCCTCAGTGACACTTTGACCTCCTCTGTTGTCTTGAAGGTGTTCCTGAAGCTTGTTGTCGAGGTACAAATGAAACCCTGAATATATGGCGTCCGTACCATCCAAGCAGCTCAACAGTGTCACGACAACGTTCTGTCCAGATTCATCAGAAAGGTTTCAAAAGGAAAAACCGTGCGTTTGTTTTGTTATGTTTAAGGCTCATCTACTTCGTGACGAGACTGACTTTTGTTCCAGTTTGCTTTGAGCTCGAGAAGTGACCTCAAAGAGAGCAAATTCTGGCTCCTGCTGCGTTTTTATGGGACGCAGTCACACAAGTTCCACTTTGTTCGTCACCCAAAGCATCTCAAACACTAACCTAACCTGTGTGCGACAGTCAGTCACTTTCTCTACTTGAAATTAGTCAAATTTACACACTCTGCAAATCAAGCTCATCAGTTTCAGTATGTAAACCCACTGCACTTGTGTTCGACCTTAACGAACCCCCTCAGCCACTGCTCTCTGTGCGAGTTTGACGCCGGCAGGGTGATCTGTATTCCTGCTGCTGAGCCGCACTCAGCACCGGCCGACACCAGCTGAGAGCGATCTGCTGCCATATCTCCGCGGGCGTTAATCTGTGTGGGAGAAGATGGCAGACACTGATCAGCTTAGCTTCAGCACGCTGCACTGATGTCTAATGAGATGATTTCTCATTAGTGCTGATTCCATACGCTCCGCTGCTCGGCCTGCTGGGAGGCAGAGCCGCGCTCAGCTTCCTGAAGAGGACCGGCGAGTCCTGACGTGACTCCTCACCTGGAAACTGGAGCCTCTTTCTCCAGTTTAGGATTACAATTTGAACAAATGACACAGTCGGCATATATCAGCTTTTATAAACAATAAAGTCAGCAGCTGGGGTCATATTAAGGTCATGTGTCCAAAAATTTCATCATTTAGTTTGAACTTGATCCATGTGGAAGGCCGCCATTATGCAGGCAGCTGTGGAGGCAACCCGAGAACCTGCTTCACCTGTAGTGAAGGAGGCCATCAAGCTGAAGAAGAAGACCATCAAGCTGAAGAAGAAGACCATCAAGCTGAAGAAGAAGACCCTCCAGGCTTGGTTGGTGCAGGTGTGGGAGGAGCTTGGGGAGGCTGTGGAGGGGGACCTTTGGGGGCCTCAGTGAGGTTAGAGGACTCATGGGGGGGACAGCAGGACTCTGCTCCGGCTGTGTTGACCCGGGGAGGAGAACTGCTGACCCTCGCTGGGGGATGTTGTTGAACGACAGAAAGCACTTTGAGGAGCTCCTGAACTCGTCCTCAGCGGACGAGGCTGCAGCTCGTATCCCTGTCAGAGGTCTCCGAGGTGGTTAATGGATACCAGCAGAAAGGCTGATGGACGGACGGATGTCTTTGTATTCCTTCGTGTTTGTCCTCCTAACATGGCAAGTGGCTGCTACAGACGTGAGAGGGAGGGGCGTTCGAGCCGCTCCGGTCACTGGGAGAGAGAGGGCTGAGAGGGTTTTGGTGTTTGAAGTGTCGAACAGGGTTTCTCACTCAGCGGAGTTTGTCTTCTCGTGTAGCCATGCTAACAGGGCCCTCTGCCTCCAGTGTTTGTGACGAGCTAGGCTAACGTGTCCCGTCTGGACTGGACGCACACACGTCCTGTGAGAGTGTTGTGTGGTGATGGTGAAGTGGTTAATGCTTTTTCTGTGCTCAGAGGCCATTTTCACTCTGTGGAGGTCAGGCTCACTCACGATCAATCACTCGTCAATCAGTCACTGTGACCCCGTGTCCAGCTGATCATACAGATATGAGACATGGACTGCAAGTCCGAGTGCACACACACACACACACACACACACACACACACACACACACAGGTCAGCTCAAACTGAAGCCAGGAGAATAGCTTAAAAGCTGTTCTGCTGGTGGACGCACTGGTCAGGACATCACACACACACACACACACACACACACACACAAACTGATCCAAACACATATTTTTGAGTGAACTCACACAAAGAACACATCAACAAAGTCGAGGATGAAACCTTTTTAGGTGGCAGAAAGCTCGCTCCTCGCCTGCTTCGTGTCCATAGAAGGGCCGGGCCGCGGCGCTGCCCTGAAACGGTGCATTCTTTGTAGTGCAGCTGTGTATCTTACGCTGTCATCGTTTTGGAGAGCGTCATGCTTTATGGACCAGGGAGACGTGGAAGCCGCTTAACCGTTACGATGATGAACGGCCTCGCTGTCGACGGCGCGCAGCTGTGTGACGCCGTCCTCTCGTTTGGCCCGAGCCTTTGACAGATTGCTGTGAGATGTGGGAGTTATTGTTTCAGAAATGCAGATAAAATCTGGTTTGTGGGATTAAAGATCTAAACTTGAAGCCCAGGAGGAGCTGAGTCATCCGGTGGATGAGGCAGACTTGGAGAGGTGTGCCTGTGAGAAGCATTCCTGTGTTCTCACTGGGCTTTTAGTTCAGACTGCAGTGCCGATTAGGTTCACACACTAATGTGAAATGTCCAGTGTCAGATTACATGTGGCGACATTCTGCAGCTCCGCCATGAAGCTCAATATCAGCTGCAACAAGCGTTTTTTATCACTAGATTAGGACCTGAAACTCCTCAGGATCGAACCTGATTCTACAACAGCTGTGTGCTGTTGAGTTCTGTGAATATCTGCTCATTGTGAATCTGATGCAGCAACACGTTTCAAACACTGGGATAGATGTGGAACGCTCCGAAAACACCTGTCCTGAACTCAGAACATGTGGTTATCCAACCTGGACCTTCATCAGGACCACAAAAAGACAGAGAGGAGAGGCCCATAAACTGAACAACACTGTCGTCTCTCACACTGCAGGAATGTCTGAGACACTCAGGAGGACTTTCAACAAACACCACATCCCTGTTCACGTCAAGCCCAAACACCCTGAGGCAGGAGCTTGTCCACCCCGAGGACAAAACACCGAGACGCAAGCAGAGCGATGTAGTGTGTGCGGTGCGATGCAGCGAGGAATGCATGGCACAGCACAGGAGAGCCAACGCCTCCGGTCAAGACTCAGCAGTCCACCTGCGTCTCAAGGACGAGGGACGTTCATCTGAGGACAACAATGTACACGTTTTGGCCAGGGAAGACAGACGGTCTGAAGGAGTGAAAGACGCCGTCCGTGTCAAACTGGAAAGACCACCACTGAGCAGAGGGGGTGGTCGAAGACACCACTTATCAGCCACTTCCACTCAGGTCACCCCGTTGAGTCACATGACGGGCAGGCCATTCTCTGATTGAGCCATCAACACCGACTCGCATGATCCTGCAAGAGGACACATGCCGGGGACTCCCAGTCAGTCAGACCTGAACAAGCCTTTTGGATGAGATACCAGAAGGACGTCCAGCTGCCCTCGGACGCACGACCTGGACGATTGAGATTCATCTTCTGTCTCTTCTCCATCTTGACTTTTATCTGTGCACGTGTGATGCGGCGTGTGCACGTGTGCACGTGTTGTGATGTGTTTCCAGCAGTCAGGTTGACCTCAGAAGGACTTTAAATGGGTCTTCACCTCGTAACAGACATATATTTGAATATTTTCCTCAGTTTCCCACAGAGATCATTTACGTTGTGTTTTATGTTTTTATGGTTTATTATGTCTGACTGTCCTGTGACCGCACAGGAGCAGGAAGGGGGAATGAGGTGTGTCCATATAAGTCGCCGTGTAATCTCATTGGCCGGGCTGCCCTGCTGTCTCCAGATGAGCGTGACTCCAGTTTATCCCTCCGTGTCATTTCCTGTCTCTCTGCTCGCTGAATCGATCCTTCACAAACAGTTCAGAGGAACGCTGTGAAGCTCAGACGCAGTCGTTTACCTGACCTCCGCCGTCTTCTTCTCCCCCTTCAGACCATCAAGGCGACGTCTCCGCTCGGCGACCCCCGGGTGACCTACAACCTGGAGGAGGGTCAGGTGCCGGAGACCAACATGCCGGTGCGGTTCTACGTCAAGCCGAACCGGGCGGACAGCTCGGCGTCCATCCTGGTGGCCGAGAACCTCGACTACGAGACAACGCGCTTCTTCGCGCTCAGAGTTCGAGTCCAGAACGTCGCCGCCGTGCCGCTGGCGTCCTTCACTACCGTCTACGTCAACGTGACAGGTGAGACGAGGGAGGGGGTGTGTGTGTGTGTGTGCTCGTCTTCGATCGTGATGCGGCCTGTAGGACACAGTGGACACGTACGTACAGTGTTATTAGTCATGTATGGGAGCTGGGATGGGCCAATCCTGGAAACCTGTGATAAAAGTTTTGTGGAGCACAGACGCTCAGTCAGTCTTTTACTCCTTTACTAAGAATGATAAAGAATTTGAGATTGTGGCCGGTCAAAGGTAAGTTGCACCTGACTTCCTGGCTCAGTGACATCATTTCCTGGTGGTTAGACATCAAAAACGTTCTCTTTTTCCCTCTTTTCAATGTTCATGCAGCGTTTTAAGATGGTTGCCACACTGATGGCCTTGTAGTCGCACCAGATAAATGGAAATTAAACCGAAATAAGATTATTTTATCACATTTTGTACTTGAGCTGAACTGTATTTGAGTTTTACGCTGATTGTTTGCAGTTCATCAAAGTTTCCAAGAGCAAACCCATGGACGGAGGCGGTTTGATTGAGATTAATTGACTTTGGAAATAAATGCTGGCGTGACCGAAACATAAAGACGGTTTTGGGATGACACGTGATGTTCGTTGTCCGGTTAGCGGTTAGAATAGAAGTGACTTTATGATGCACGCAGAGCTGCTTCTCTCTGCTTTGCGGTAATATCTCGTGGTGATATTGTGAAGTTAAATCATCTGCGTACTTAGAAGGCGTCTGGATGTTTTCTCTTCGTGTCATCGCTCAGAGGAACAGCAGACAGTAGTAATAACACAGGTCGTCTATGATTAAAAACCAGGCCGCTCGATTTCTTCTTTCCTCCTTTGACTTCTTAAAGAATTATCAGCACATTTTCTGCCGTAAAGAGTTCAGCTCTGACCAGCGGAGGGAAAGAAGCCATCAGGGAACGACTGGAACTCTGTAATGAGCGACGCTGCTGGAGGAGGACGAAGAGAGCGATGAAGAAAGGCAGCAGCGGCCGGTGGCGTGAGCGCCGCGCCGCCTCATTGTGACAGTGACTCATTTCCCAATCAGCGCCTGTAGGCGGGAGGAGAGAAGGAAACACTTCCTGACTTTGATTGGCTTTGAACAAACCCACATCGGACGCTCTAATTGGCTTAGCAGAGCTTGAAAGTGAGCTGACAAGCTGCTTCACGCCGTTTGGAGGATAATTCCTCACTAATAACTCAGTTTTCATGAGCGAGGGGGGACACAGTCCAGCTTGACTTGTGATGGACGTCTGCTGTCTGAGACCACAGACCTTTTGTCTCTTTGCCTGCTGCAGCTCTTCGTCACTTCTTCATCCGCTTTATTGTTGGAAATGTTGCAGAACCCACAAACTTTTCTGTCTTTCTTTGCTTTTCTTCTCCTTCTATCTGCTTTCTTTCTGGCTTTTCATCCCTTCTCTGCTTCGTTTTGTCTTTCTTGCTTGCCTTCCCGTCTTTCTTCCCTTTTCTCTGTAATTCTTAATCCAATTTAATCAGTTTTCATGGACATGACAGACTGTCTGTGTTCTTCTGCCAGATCCTGCAACAACAAAACAAAGACAGATAAATTTAGAAAAAGAAACATGTTTTTCATCGCTGCTCTTTCTTTCCTTTCATTCTGTCACCAGACGTGAACGACAACGTTCCTTTTTTCCTGTCGTCCACCTACGAGGCCACCGTGCCTGAAGGAGCAGAGATCGGCACGTCGGTGGCTCAGGTGTCGGCCACAGACCTGGACTCCGGTCTGCACGGGATGGTGAGGAACGCCACGCGCTGACTGTCTGATGACTTCCTCCTCCTCTTCTTCTTCTACTTGAGCTTCTTCCTCCTTCTTCTTCAGATCCACTATGTGATCCTG
>NC_092062.1:29833391-29840891 GCF_039877785.1 Chaetodon trifascialis | reverse complement strand
AGTATAAGTACATGTGTTTTAGGCTGTAGTACACTGAGGCTGCAGCCGTGCTGTCGGCTGTGATCAGAGATGAAGAGTCTCGTCTTCAGCAGCATCGATTGATTAATAAACTCTGAGGCTCCTTTAAAATCTGCTTTGCTTCATTTCTTTCGTTGCGTTGCCGGTTTCGTCTCTCAGCTGCTGTTTTTGTCTCTTTCTTTCTAACGTGCGGTCGATGTCGAGGCGTCAGATTTAGTCTTCGCTCCCTTCAGACGGATCCCTGCGAGGATCAGAAGACGCTGAACACGGGATTAAGAAACGCTACGATAGCAAACTGCTGATGATTCCCTCCAAACGCAGACGCTTTATCCCCGGTTTGTGTGTCGTCAGGGACTCCCCGTGGTAATTAACAAACACCCCCGACCCCAAACCACTGGGGGGTCCAGAGAAGAGATGGAGAACCATAGCTCACACACACACACACACACACACACACAGGCAGGTAGATGGGAGATTAAGTAGAACATAAGACCTGATCCCTGCTGAGTCAGCACAGCAGAGAGGCTGAAGCATTAAACATCTTTATGAATATTTACATCAAAATGCGCCTTTTTCTCCGTCCCTTCACGAGCACACGATGTGTTCAGAGTCTGTAGTTTTTTGCTGCAGTGACTTTCCAGCACAGCGCTTTTATTTTGAAGAACCATTTCCTGCAGCAGAGTGACCTGCAGGTGTCTCATTGGTACGTCCGTCAGTACCAGCACCATGTACCTCTGATTGGTCTTGCAGTACATGAGTGTACTTCGCTGTACTGACCGTTCAGTGGACTGTGATGTCATATAGGTGAGGAGGCTCACCTTCACGCTTACATGCAGACAGTTTCAGGTGGAAGCTGCTGATCAGAGCCTCAGTCGTTCAGCGTGGAGCTCTGACAGTGTGATAAATCATTTTGTTGTAAATATATGCCGCTGTGGTACTTGCACACCGTGTGTTTCTGTGTTTCATATGTGGTTTTACTGCACATCCAGCATGTAGCTGCTGGTTCTCCTCCATGACGGCGCCCAGGTGAAGAGGTCGCCAGAGACGAGTCCGTCGTCTGTGTGATGTTATGCAAATTCAGGCTGATCTGGGTCGATTTCTGAGCAAGCGGCGTCCTCGTTCTATCTATGGACTATACACACACACACACACCACGTACCTGTGTCTGTGTGTGTGTGTGTGTGTGTGTGTGTGTGTGTGTGTGTGTGTGTGTGTGTGTGTGTGTGTGTGTGTGTGTGTGTGTGTGAAGGTGAAACAATCAAACTCTTGCAAGAGTTAAAACTCCAATCAGAGGTTTGATGAGCTGTAAACTCAGCTGAGGGTTTTATCCTCCAACTGCAGCGCCGTCACCTTGGCTGCAGCTGCATGTGTGTGCACGTGTGTGTGTGTAAATGTGTGTGTGTGTGTGTGTGTGTGTGTGTGTGTGTCGTACATTATGACCACAGTTTGCTGTTGGAGCTGACAGGTGTTGAAGCACCAGTGACCTTCTGTCCAGATATAAACTGGAGGTCAGACAAACACAATTACGCAAGACACACGCGCACACATACAGACAGACACGCACGCACACACACACACACACGCACACTGCTGCATTTATTCCAGCTTGATTTGGTGTTTGTTGGAGTAATCAAAGGTAGGGTGGAGTGTGTGTGTGTGTGTGTGAGAGGCTGGGTTTAGATTACCACTCGTCACCCGCCTCCCGTCCTAAAGCTGATTAGGCGCAGCAGCTTTTGTCGCCCGGCGTGTTTCCTGGATCCTGTTTGGTCCTCCGAGTGGAAAATTTGCCGAACTAAGTGCGTCTGGTAATGAGATCAGGAGGCTCTTCTTTAATTCCGCTGAGTTTGGTGTTTCACTTTAGTGTCGCCCCAGGGTTTAGTACACACACATGCACACACACACACACTCTTGTGTTTCCGTGACTTTTGGGGACATTACATTAACTTACACTCATTTCCTGGACAGTTACTCTAACATTGACCCCAAAACTTAATGATTCACTTTATGAGTGCTCACATTTTGTCCCCATAAGGAAGGCAAGTCCCCACAGTGTGACTGTAAACAGATTTATGTCACCACAGCATGAATAAAACACGCACACACACACACACACACACACACACACACACACACACACACACACACAGTGCTGCAGTGAGGCTGAGTGATATTAAGCAGTGAGTGTGTGTGTGATTGTTATGTCAGCAGTGATGTTGTCGTGCAGATAGAAGATGATGATGATGATGAGGATGATGAGGATGAGGATGATGAGGATGATTGTTGCCTGAGGCCTGAAGTTTGCTGCTTTATAGTCAAACTGTATTAATCAGCTGAACATTGTGCGGCATGCTGTCCTACATGGCTGCCTGCGACGTGTTTTTGACCCTTCAGGTGTTGCCGTTGTTAACCCAAACACCTCGTCGCATCGCGCAGCTCTTATGAGAGACCGCCTGTGAACGCAGCCTCTGGTGTCACGTCCACACCGTGTGGTAGGATGATGGGTGATGAGGAAGATTTACACCTTCAGAACAACTGAAGACAGCTGTTTGCAGAAGACGTGAGAGTCAGAAAGGTGTGAAGCAGCTTTTAATCCCGACAGCCAGACTTCATGTTTTATTGAGCCGATTTGGTTGAATATGATCTCAGTGTGATTATCATTTGGACTCTGATGTGTTTGACATGAACGCAGCACCGTCCACGGCAGGACTGCGTCGCTCGTCCCGGCTCCGTCTGAGGAGGCTTAAATGTGGTCAGATCGCAGAGTAACGGTAGCTTGTTTAGGCGTCTCCACCTCCTCCACCTCCTCCATCTGAGCCCTGCTGTGCAGTGATAATTAGGATTTACACTGCGGCTTCACAGCACAAGAAAAAACACATTTCACCTTCTTAATTCCAAGTATTTCTTTGTCATCTGAGGGCAGATAGTACTAATTATACCATAAAAGTCATCCCGGCCGCGTCCCGCCTGAAACCTGCCGTGCATCATGTTTCTCGTCTCTCTGGAATAAAGAAGCACAAACTGCTTTCATGACTTTGCGAGCAGGATTTCTGGGCAGCGCAGCCGGCTGAATCTCAAAAAGCTCCGGTATCTCTTGCAGCCATCTGAGGCCGCGTCATGTGATATTTTCTAATGCGGTTTTAAATGGAAATGAAACTTCCTCCAGTGATGAGTTTAGTCCTTCAGAGCGTCGACCTGCAGTCGGCGCTCAGGGACGACACTCCCCTCCGGTCCACCTCACGAGGAGCACACATCTGACCTTAATCTCAATTTTGGGCCTCCTGCTAGGCTTCGAATTAAATCAGCCCTATCCCCCTGTGTGTGTGTGTGTGTGTGTGTGTGTGTGTGTGTGTGTGTGTGTGTGTGTGTGTGTGTGTGTGTGTGTGCGTTGACTTAACCAAAAATTGGGGACATTTTTCAGAATACACACCAGTTGATTGGGGACGGCTTTGCAAATGGGGACAAAAATTACCGTCCCCATTTAGATTTCATTATAATCGTATTCTACAAGCTCCAACATGCATTTCTGTCTTAAAATCGCCACTGTCCCCAAAACTGACTTTTTTTAGATTTCGTGTGTGAGAGTGTGTGCCCCCCCCCCAACCCCCACTCAATCTGTGTATAATTCTGCACACTGCCCCTGGTGGAAGTGTATGGTACTACATCATGCACATGTCCCCAATTTGATGATACATTTTCTGATAAAAGTGTGTCTCCACTCCTTGTTAAATATAACAAAGCTATTGCTTTTAAGGTTATCAGCAAGCAAAATGCAATCCTATACATCATGTATAGTATAGCTGTATAAATAATGTCTGTTTTTAAATGTCTTTCGCCAGTAGACTACTCTTATTCATTAAGAATTTCACCACAAACAACAAAGTTAGCACATAATATTAGCTAGGGATACTGACTTTATTCTATTTGTCTGTTGTTTCAACTGAATGACTTAAATTTTATTGTGTATGTTGTGTATTTTATAGTAAAGCTATTGAAAAAAATTGGGGTTGAATACCTCTATGGGTGCCAAGGTGTTTTTCAATTTAGATTTTTTTTCCCTCTTGTTTTGCTTTAGCTTCCTTAAAACAAAAAAGGGAGAGAAAACTATGTGAAGGGGAACAGTTGCCATTATACATCTTATCTGGTCCTTTTATAACAGGAAACATATTCCACTGACTAGCCAAATACAAATTGGCTGATGTTTGTGTAGTCTACAAATACATCCTACCCCCTTCAGAATCAGAAAGCCTTTATTAGTCCCCCGGAGGGGAAATTTCATAAACTTTCTTTATAATCTTTACAAGCCTCCTAATCATACTAGTGGCATATCAGTTTACATACAGAAAAGGTTTTACTTATATGAAAGTATGCATAACTAGAAATAAATACGGACAAATATACTTGAATTCTTTTTAGTTGTTGATTTACTATTTAAGATATGCTCCTCCAAGAGTGCTACCATTGTAATGTGATGTCAGAAAACTGATTTACGATGGATTCACAATGGATTCAAGACACTTTTTCTCCAAGTTTCCGAGTCGGAACTGTGATTTGACTGATTTTGGAAAATCCTGAATTCCAAGATGCCTGGAGATCAGCACTCTACTGCCACAAGAGTCAGATCTCCCACTATGTAGAACGGTGCGACACAAGGTGAGTTTGTGATGATTAGATTTCTGAATTTGCTTGATAGATTACATTATTCAATCACAAGAACATTGGTTTAATAACTGTAAAATCATAGTAAATTGTTAGACCAAACAGTTAAGGTCAAGCTGACTGAATATTTTCGCCAGGCTAACAGTTATCAAATCCCACATGTTAACTACAGAGACAGCAAGGTATTCTGATCACATTGGGCATTTAACACCAGAATATGTTAACTACAGCAAGCTTATATTTGATGTGGCTAAGTTAATCGGTGCTCTGAACCTACTAATTCTATGAGCCATTCTATACAGACTTTATATCATCAAAGCACGGTGAGCACAGGTGTTGCTAATAATATCATGTTCTGCACATAATAAACAAAAGAGAGTACAAGTCCAACCTACATTGCGCTCTCCTGTAGTACTGCAAAAGTACTATTTACCATGTGTGTAGTATCTTCCTCTACATACAAAGCTAGTCCTGTGTGTTTGTCTTGGCCAGGTAGTGATAGTCTGTGTTAACTTGTTATTATAGGCTTGCTTACATATATTAATGGTCCAAACAGATAAACGTCCCCAGTTTGGATCATATAGTATGTGTATGAGTGTGGAGTGTCCCCAGTAGTATGGATAGGTTATTATGTATTAGTGTTAAAGCCGTCCAAACACATGAGTGTCCCCAGTTTGGATCATATAGTATGTCTATGAGTGTGGAGTGTCCCCAGTAGTATGGATAGGTTATTATGTATTAGTGTTAAAGCAGTCCAAACACATGAGTGTAGGGCTGGGCCAATAGAACAATAGCGATATGTCTCGCAATAGACACGCCATCAATATCAATATAAAATGCGTTCGATAAAACATTCGATAATTTTTTTTTTCTTCGTCGGAAGAAACCTGAAGTTTTGAAGCAAGGTTAGTTGCATGAACAAAGGCACTCGCTCTCAGGTAACCGAGCAACGTAGGGAGTAATCGCTAATCAGTGAGAGAGACACGCTAACACGCCAATCATGTAACATTATCAAGTTCGGTTGCGCCGTGTCGTTGTCACGTGTTTGTTGCTCCGCAAGGAGTGAGATGAGAAATAGAAAGTGAGCGCTGCAGTGAGCGAAGAAACTGTCGATAAAACAGGGAAAGTCAGCTTGCCAGTATGGAGTTTTTTGGATTTTATAAGTTGGACCGTAGTCAGACCAATGTGGTCTGTAACTTATGCAAGACTTTCGTCCCCACTAAGACCGGTAATACCACAAACTTGTTTAACCACCTTAGCCGCGCTCACTCTTTGGAGCACAAACGTCCAACAACCGCAGCACCACCGCACAAGCAGCTGACCGCCATGCAGAGGTATCTGCTTCAGTGCCTGATGACAAATCATCTAAAAGGCACGAAGACGTAACGGAGGCAGCGGCATATCATAAAGCTAAAGACACGCTTCACTGAGCACTGAGGAGAAGCCAGGTTATAAACAGCTCTTATAATAAAAATATAACTGAATAGTTCATGTATGTTTAGAGTAAGAAGAGTGACTGAAGTTGTTCTTATGTCTAGGCTGGTTTTATAGTTCAGTCAGTGTTACTGTGCTGTCATCATGTTTGTTTGTTTGTTTGTTTGTATGTTACTGATGTCAAGTCTACCTCAGTTTCTGCTATGTTTACAAAACACTGCACATATCTGAAAACATTTTATTCACCAGAAGGTGAATCAGCTGTGAACTTTCTGCACTAAACCTGCAGAAAAAAAGTTCTCAGGTTTCTCTGTTTACATTTTTACTCTTTTTTTGCATTTATTATTTGAGTGTTTTCCATGGTTGTGTTGACATTTCCTTTCCTTTCTGCCTTGATAGCTGAGGGGATTATAATCAGAGGAAGGTTCAATTTAAAATAAAAATGTTTAAATTGAATGTATTTTTCTCCCGGTCCTTATTTTAAACAGGTCATAAAAAATATCAATAATTATCGATATCGACCAATATAAAACACTTATATCGTGATAGAGTTTTCAGCCATATCGCCCAGCCCTACATGAGTGTCCCCAGTTTGGATCATATAGTATGTGTATGAGTGTGGAGTGTCCCCAGTAGTATGGATAGGATTATGTATCAGTGTTAAAGCAGTCCAAACACATGAGTGTCCCCAGTTTGGATCATATAGTATGTGTATGAGTGTGGAGTGTCCCCAGTAGTATGGATAGGATTATGTATCAGTGTTAAAGCAGTCCAAACACATGAGTGTCCCCAGTTTGGATCATATAGTATGTGTATGAGTGTGGAGTGTCCCCAGTAGTATGGATAGGTTATTATGTGTTAGTGTTAAAGCCGTCCAAACACATGAATGTCCCCACGAAAACACACAACAGAAGTTACGATTTACTATTTTCTAATTTTATTCTAATTCTATTCTTGTAAGGAGCACTGCAACAAAAACAATTTCCCCTCTGGGATAAATAAAGGATTTCTGATTCTGGTGTCTAAATATGAGGTCCTTGGATGGTAAATCCTCGGCCTCCTCCTCATCCTCCTCAAAGCAATGATGTACTCCATCTTTGTAGATAACATTAAGCATTACAATGATAACATTTGTATTTGGAATGAAATGACGTGGGTAATAGCGGACAATGATCATCATTTACGTTTTTTTCCGTGTGTCTGTCTCTCTCTGTCTCTCAGTGCTCTGAGATAGATGCAGTATATCTGCTCTGTAGGACGCCACGGCTGTTTCTGGTTGGCACAGCGACGTTAATCGATTAGTTCGCATCCCTGTTTCACCTGTGTACATTCGGGCAGGGCGAGTGAACATTACGCGTGCCCAACGTGCGTGCGATGTGGTCAGATGAGATA